>NC_052612.1:15645917-15945917 GCF_016545825.1 Eucalyptus grandis
CACTGGTTTTTGGTGCCAGAATCTGTAGCGACATTAGTAGACTCACTGCCAGGAGCGGAATTTCTCGAAGGTCCAAAAGGGGAGTTGGTGATGGCGGCAGCAGTGTATGGGAAACTAAATGCAGGTGGTTTAGTGGAGGCATTACATTGACAGATTGAGCTGCCTCCAAGGTTGGGATTGGTGACGCTGTATGTGGTGTTGCTCGATGGACCACCAGATGAGGCCATTGAGAACTGGAAAGCCAGCTTCACTGCACTTGGTGTGAACCATGAAGGTTGGGAAAATGGGGCGTGAAGCTGCTGCTGACAGATGGTTTGGTGGCAGTGCTTGGAGCGAACAGTTTGCTGATAGCAGGAGCAGCAGGCGGGCAAACCCTTCAAAAGATGACTCCTGCTTTGATTCTGCATGGGAAAGAAAGAGTTTAGTCAGCACTATAAACTGGTAAACTGTGACATGACATTAGACCCAAAGGGGCAATTCTTTAGTTCAACCATTGGGTGAAACTGACTTAGGATCACTGATGATTGAATTGTTTCTTGCTCTGATCTCGGTGATACATTTTATAGTATCTAAGCTGATTTCTTGGGCGTGTAGACTAATTTGGAGGCAGAGTGTAATTTCAATTTTTACTTCCTGTATTGATTGACTCACAAGGGCATGAAGCCAGAAATGCCTGGTTAACAATGTAGTTGAGGTTGATCTTTGTCTTGAGATTTGAGGATAAACGTAGTTTAAACTAACTTAATTGGATTTTTCAGTAAACTTGGACTCCAATAACTGCATGTGATTTGTTGTATGTTTGCCCGAATCTTGGCTCACATGGCCCTCAGTCCGTTGGTTAGCTAGATATGCAAGTATGAGGAAGTCACAGGTCCCGGCATTGTAACAGTGCAGGGGCCACGTTGTACCTTTTGATGCATGGCATTCCCATCTTAATTCTTCATGACTCCTGTCTTTATTGGAAGGCATGGTGGACAGAGACATGTATCTTTGGAGACCACCTCCATTCATCTGATCTTCTGGAGCCAGCGTTGGGGCATAGTCGGACACTGTTGTTTTCTCGCTGCTGCTGGGCTGCCGTCCTGTTCCAATACATGAGCATTTGGTTTAATTGGAGAGAGAATAAAACTCAGACAGGATCTTCCAAACTCACAGAGTTCAGAATGGGGACTTACCAAAGGGAAAAGCCGGGTTTGCTGATCTTTTCCCGTCTCCTTCGGTGCTGCTCTTGAAGGGGAGTTCCAAATGGGTTGGGTTGAGACTTACAAGTGGATGTGGCGTTTGAAATTAAAAACATTGTGCATTGCCGCAGGCTCTGGTAATGCTGCACAGCCAGCAATAGAATTGCTTACAGGTGGTGTTGAAGCTGTATGCAGGTGGATGAGAAAAGTGATTGTTATGAAGAAATATCGAGCTGCCACCTGATGCTGGGGATTCGCTGAACAGAGAACGACTGCAGCTGCCACTGGACGCTGGGGATTTGCTGAACAGAGGACGACTGCAGAACATGGTGTTGCTTAATGCTGTCCTCGAGATGGATTTGCTCTGTGGAGAGGGAAAAGGGGGTTCCAAATTGGGCTGTGAAATTATGTACAGGCATCATGCTCGCCAGCATAACTGGAGAGTCCGCTGAATGGGTTGCTGAAAGAGCTGGTTCCCGTGCGGCGGCGGCGGCTTGTGACGATGCTGTTAGTACTGAAGGACTGCTCAATTCGCCAAGGGTGTTGAACCGGACCCGTCAAGACTGCCAGAAGACTGGCAACCTGATCTGGTGAAAGGACTGATGCCAGTAGTGAAGAAGGGTGCATGGCGCTCAGTTGATAACTTCTTTGATTCTGCATTGAAAGTAAACAAACAAAACATAACTAAGCATCACAATCATATAATGCTGATAATGTAAGTCAGGTAAGCTGTGGTTCTACGCGAGATCTGTTTGATTCATAGATTCAATCCATCATTCAGGGGAAGAATCTTAAGACTAGCGACTGTATATATCAGTGGTTGCAATCATGCGATCGGGACATGGCCGCAAAACGAAAAGCAAAAACACATAGAATGTAGATGAATCAGAAGAGAATATACGATGATATAGGGAATCAGAATGAATTTCTTGTCAGGAACAAGAAAGAGAAGGGGAAAAAACAAGAAGCAGAGAGAATATTCAAGTGAAAACTGCAGATTCGCAAAGTCAGAACGTGGTGAAGCCATGAACATACCGATGGACCCCAAGAACAACCCTTCAGTTCGACCATGATGACGATTAGCTAGCAGAATGAATCCTCTCTCGTCTCTCTTTTTTTTCTGGGTTGGAATTGAGTTAGGATGGTCTCTTGCTGTGATCGAGTCTCCTTTTGGTTTTAATAGTGCTCTGTTTCAGGGACGTGTAGCCTCCTATCGACGCAGAGATTAGCTTCATTCTCACGTCCCATTAGTCATTTATAGTGCTCTGTTCGTCAGCTTTAGTTTTACGTCCCATGATCATTGACCTCGTGCCGAAATACGTCCACCGAAACAGAGTTTCCTCCTACCTATTTCTCCATGACATTTCTATACTGACATGACGGGTTAGATCGGGTAGACAAGCAATCCTCCCTCCTTGTGAATATTTTCCAGAAGAAAATTATCTTCGACTTCAAAACGTTCCAAAGACATATCCGACCTATTACCTGATGGAGAAGAAAGATTTCTTTTGAAGATTCGATCTTTCTTCGAAGATCGGTTCGATTGGAGTAGAAGTAAAATTAAGAAGTTGAGGTTATGAGAGAAAGAAACCAATCACTCTCTCTTATGGAGTTAAGGCCAACTACTTGCTCGTTACCAACTTTCTTACTTTTACTTAGATGATTCCCAACCTGCTCTTGCTTCGTTCGCGGTCAACTACTTGCCCACGATGGGGTGTTTAGCAATGGCCCCTGGAGCCAAGGATGGAAGGATAGGCTATTCGAGTGAATTTCAACTGCTTGAAGAATGTCAACTATCGCTTACAGATTAATTTGTACGAGCAAATTATAAGGTAAAGATCCAAAGTTTGTAAGAACCGATCTACAACTGTCGAGGCGATGGTTTTTTCTGCCTTGAAATGGCCCTTCAAATCATAAGGAAGACTGAGTCTTTTGGATTAAAGTCTACCCCAGGAAACTCTTCTCCTTACTCAAGAAACGTCGTTTGCGACTTAGCAACCGCAGGGAGAGAGAGTGAATGAAGGAATTGAATTGGCGAAAAGGAGGAGATGCTTTCTTCCTTTCCCTTTTCCATGGCTTGGGATTGGCGACCAATTCTTGTTTTAGATTTTCTACACCACACTTGAAAAAAGAGAAAAAAAGAAGAAGAAGATGATTCCCCAATTTCCCTACTGGAAAGTCTAGGAAATATGGTGATGTGCTTGGTGAATTTTTTGGCTCGTCCTTTTGACAAAGGTTGGGGTTTCGCTCCGAATCAAGTCGTTCCATACATATCCGTCCAAATGTCTTTATCATACAACAATTACCGACGTGCCTGGGACATGGAATATTCAAGTGGTGGTAATTTGTTGGCGTGTCCTAATTTAGGAATCTCACAATAAATTCTCTTGCACTCATTGTAGGTTTTGGAGTGTTTGTGTGATATCCCTGAATTAACTTAGTCGAGGTATTATCCATTTTGACCTGTCTCATACCGAGCTTCACGGTTTTATCCGTTGGTGTACAAACAATCACCTTTTTAGGAGGTCTTCTATCCTAATAGTGCTTTAGCTTAGGCTCGTTTAACTTAGGAGTTCCAAAGCAACTTACCGTTATGTCAAAATGTGTCCACATGAGTTAATTCTTATTTTTACATATATATCTTAGAGTCACTTTTCTCTTGTTTGGTGCACAATTCAATTTATTCTTGTCCCATTCACCATCTAAAAAGCCTACTAGGAGGCACTAATTATCCAAGCCCTCTAACCCGGATGATCATTCTTTGCCCTTGTTGGACTGGGTCATTATAGGCCCACTAGCTTTCATGTCGTTCATCCTCAAACCAAAGACCTACTAGAGAGGGTCCAAACTCTAATGCTATATATATCATAGACCTATTATAGTGATATCATTAGATTAACTTACTTAAGATATTATTTGCTTTGGCTCGTCTCACATTGAGGCTCATGGTTTTGTTTTTTGACATACAGGCAGGTAATTTCTTATGAGCTTACCCCTCCTAGTAATGCTCCAACCTGGGCTAACTTAACTTTAGAGTTTTAAAACAAAGTTTGCCGTTACATTAAAATGAGTCTTCATGAGTTAATTACAGTTTGCGTGTGCACGTGTGCACACATAAATATCTTAGAATCATTTTCTCTATATTTGGCACAGAGTTTAGTTCACTTCTCTCTCTTTTGTCATAGAAGTCTATTAGAAGCCGCTCTTTATCTAGACTCTCTAAACTTAGTGATGACTCCTTGCCCTTGTCAAATCAAGTCATTATGGCTTGACAAATTCTCTCGATCACAGAGCTAGCGTCAGTGTTGGTTGTTCCAGATTTTCTCCAACAACTCCTGGCTATACGATCGAAATCCATATGGCTCGACCAAAACATATATGTTCTGTCATTCTGGTTCGCTTCGATTCCTCAGCGACACAACAGAACATCATGTTTATCGAAAGGGAACAGCCGGGCGCATCAGAGTTGGTCTGCTAATCTTCCTCCGTCTCAAGCCTATGGCTCTCCGCCAATCGATGCACAAAGCCTGGGGGAGAAAAGCCTCGTCACTTGCGGTAGGTAGGCTACGTCCCTCCTGGGAAAAGCTCTTTCCTCGTTGACTTCTGAAATGGCACGAGTTGTTAGATCTCGACATCCTAAGTTCAATTTATTTTTCTAGCAGCTCTATTGCAGCAAATAAAAACACACTTTTTTTCTCTGTCTCCATTTCGTTATGTCCGTCGTGTATTGGGGAGTCCGCCACCTTCCCGCATGAGGCCTTTTGGCAAGTGTACGTGACAACATTGAAATTCTTTTTTTAATTTTTTTTGTCATAAACGACATTGCAATTAACTATTCTCCAAAATTAACAAATTAAGTATCATGGAATCTTTTTGTTTTGGGCTGCTTAGAGTCTCATACCCCCACAAAAGAGCAAAATTTCTCAATCAGGTTGTCTTTAAACTACTATTTTTCACTTGTCGTTTAGGGTGACAACCTTATCATTCCACATCACAATGTTATAAAAAAAATCACGTTCCATCATTGTGACACTATTTTGATGCCTACAAGACGTTGATTGGCAATGGATTTTAGTGTCCCTTGAGTCAATAAGGCCGGTTCGATCGGCCTTATTTATCTTATCTTTAGTCCGTGGTGTTACTTTTCCTCATTGTTTTAAATCGTCCACACACATTTCTGTCATTATATATAAGGGCCCTTCATTTGATATCTCACTCCTATACCAATTCTCACCTCGTTAGCAAAGCTCGCTTCAAGTATATTCTTGGATCATGGTAATCTACCTTTATTATATGCATTAGAGGGACGAGACAACAGATTTCTACTTTACAATTCAATGATGCATTATTGATCATATCAAATTGCAAAATCATGTCAAAATCATCGTGTATGCTACCTTGGTGAGCCATATTTAGGTGAGCCGCATGCTTGTGCGCTCAATTCATCACGATCACCAAATCATGTAGGATACCTCGCAGGTCTAGATGATGGGTTGAGCAATGATAAGGTTAAAGAGAGTCGGGCCGATTTAGTGGCCAAAATAATTCGTATAAGCAACCAAAATTGTTAGGTCCAATTATAAAAAATAATTGGAAGTCCTGTCGGCATTCCTCATTTTGGTTATGTTGCAACAATATGTGCAGGGGTTGGATGAAGAGTTGGCAGGGGCCAAGGAACTGGCTTACCAACCCATGAAGAATTCAGGGCAAGGTGGATTCAAGGCCACCTATTTCTTATTTGGTAAGTTAATTTGCAAGTGATGATCATTGAATATTCAAGTCTGCAATGCATCACAGGCAACACAACTCTCAAACATTGATTTGTTGCAGCCATGATGTTCCTGGACAACATCGGCTTCGTGGCTAGCATGGCAAGCCTGGTTTGTACTTCATGTTCGTCATGAAGTTCGACCTCTCTGGATCCTCCACCACCGACCAACTATCTTGGCACCACGTTCTTGCTGACCCTTGTCGGAGGGTTCATCTCCACCTACATGACTCGTCTCAACACCGCCCTCGTCTTCGGTGCGATTGAGCTGATGGTAACTTTTCCACGCCCGCACATACTCAACACAATCTCAGTTAACGAGAAGTAAGGCCCGAGACTTACCTAAATTGAGTGCAGCTATATGAAATTATCTCAAGAAAACCAGAACAAACAAACCCATTTCGATGAGCGAGTCCCACTTAATCTGCTCAGATCAAGTCTAGCTTAGTTTCAGTCGATTAACTTACTGTATAGGAACTAATTTAGTCATCGAGAATGTTAAGTTGAACTTTGTACTGCATGAAAGTATTTTCCTTTCCTAAGTCATCGAATTCCAATTTTTTCCAGGGATATCTGTTGGTGATCATCCAATCCCACTACAAGAACCTCCAGCCCGCACCATGTGCGGAATCCACGTGCGTTCATGGCTCAAAGGCTCTCTTGATGTACATGTCGATATGCCTTCTGGGCCTTGGAGGAGGAGGCATAAGAGGCTCGATCCCTGCCCTTGGGGCAGACCAGTTCGACCACCGCAATCCTAAGGAAAGGAAGGACATTGCCAGTTTCTTCAACTGGTTCTTGCTCAGCATCACCATCGGAACCCTCGGAGTGACCTTCGTGGTGTATTTGAGCACGGAGAAGAGATGGGATGTCGGGTTTGGGGTCTCACTCTGTTGCGCCTTTTCGGGCTCGTGTTCCTGGCCTTGGGGAAGAGGTTTACAGGGTCCGTGTGCCCGGAGAGCCCGCTCTTGAGGGTCCTTCAGGTGGCCTCTCTCTCTCTCTCTCTCTCTCTCTCTCTCTGAGCGTGCGCTCCTGTACTTCTAGTGTCAAGTGGGCTAATCAAAGACTAAGGGCGCCATTGTATAAGTCAAAGGCAAGGCATTGCTCGAATTCCCTCGTGAATAATTTGAATTGTGATTTACTAAATTTATCAAGTTGCACGGGAGTTGAGTGATCCAGCATATTTATATTTTTCTAGACCGTCATCGGCTAGATCCACTGCATAACTTTGGTGTAAAACATTTAAGCTGGTTGCTACCTAAGGGTATGCCAATGCCTCACCTTTCCAATCGAACATACGTATGGGATGGTTTATGTTTCCTGGTGTGTGAAAAAAGACAACAAGATTGCAGCGTAGAAACGATGTTTCATTGGAAACTGTTGAAACCCTTGCGCAGGTTTTAGTGGTCGCGGTGAAGAACTGGAGAGCGGAGGTGCCACAGACCGCGGAAGAACTGTACGAAGTGCGGGATCATAGGTCCGCCAGGAGAGGAGAGCTCATCCCCCACACTTCTCAATTCGGGTTCGTCCTCTCTAACGCTCCAACCCACGATACGAGCATGGATTCAATTGGATACAAACCGACATGAATATTGATACGATGACAGAAGTCACAAACACTGACACGACGATCACGACATAAATTGTATCGTTCTAATCTGGCCATGAAAACCTCTAAATCGATTTTATCGTTTCATGATTAATTGCTCTTTCTTACATTAGTATGTGTAAAATTTGTGAATGATCAGGTTTTAGACAAAGCAGCAATCCTCCCTAAGGGCACAGACCCGGCAAAATGGAAGGTGTGCACAGTGACCCAAGTGGAGGAAGTCAAGATCCTGACCAGGATGATGCCAATCCTCCTAAGCACCATTCTCATGAACACATGCTTGGCCCAATTACAGACCCTCTCGGTCCAACAAGGCACCCTCATGGACACAAACCTCGGCCACTTCCAAGTCCCTCCGGCCTCGATCCCGGTCATCCCTCTAGTCTTCATGTCCGTTCTCATCCCCGTCTACGAGTTCGCCTTTGTCCCTTCATCCGGAGGTTCACGGGCCACCCGAATGGGATCACTCTCCAGAGGGTCGGGGTCGGGCTTGTCCTCTCGGCCATCTCGATGGGCATCGCCGGGCTCGTGGAGATCAAGAGAAGCAGGAGCTCCTCCGACATAACTACAAAATCAGCCTCTTCTGGCTCTCCTTCCACTACGCGGTCTTCGGGATCGCCGACATGTTCACGCTGGTGGGCCTGATGGAGTTCTTCTACAGAGAGGCCCCCTGGGCATGAACGCTCTCGACCTCCTTCTCCTGGCTCTCTCTGTCGATCGGGTACTACCTGAGCTCCGCGTTCATCGGGCTCATCGACACGGTGACCGAGAGGTTGGGCAAGGGCAGAGCAAGGGAGGATGGCTACAAGGGAGGGACTTGAACGCGAACCATGCGGAGCGGTTCTATTGGTTCCTGGCCATCCTAAGTGTGGTCAACTTTGTGAATTACTTGTTCTGGGCCAATTGGTACGAGTACAAGAACAATGTGCCTGGGGATGAGAGATGCTTCTCAGAGCTGGGCCTAATAACAATGGTGCCACCAATGATGAATCGTTCGCTACAAGTATGAGCTTTGTTTCCAGGACTCAAGATTTCTCTGTGACCCAAGAGAAAGAAGCAGAGAGCACATCAAAATAGAGGAACTGCTGCATTTTGGACTGCTCATGTTTTCGTGATGAACAAAAGACTACTAGGATCTGGTGCTGTATAAGAATGGCGAATGATATGCCATGTTAAGAGGCTTTCTGAGAGTACGAGGTGAGTGCAAGCTATCTTGCAATCCTAACCGTTATGTACTCCCAAATTTGGGATGAAAAGTTGAAGTAAATTGGAAGGAAATGGAACATGCCTAATCAGTATTTACGAATGATATGTCATTCGACAAGGCAATTTAAGAATGATAGTAGTTCTCTAATTATGTGATTTCATCTTCCCTAATACTACCCGTTGTAATCAAACAAACATGCATTACACAACTTTTTGTAATTAAGGCTTGAATGGAAACACTAACCAAGAATCAATTTAGTTTGGAACCTATATATGTGCGTTTGGTTGGGCACTCTAGGGAGCTTTGGGCCCCAAGCCCCATGGGGGAAAATTTTATGTTTGGCAAAACTTTTGAATGTTCTTTGGTGGAATGTGGGCGTTAAATCGGCGTCTTTGGGGTAAGAATTGCTTTTACTTTGGCATTTCCAAAATGCCAAGAGTCAGCTGTTCATTCTTCTTCCCCACCATCTTCTTCCACGTTCAGTTCTTCTTCCCGCCTAAGTGGAGGCGATTTCGCGGTTGGTGGCGCTCAGCGCAGCGGGCTGCCCGAGATGCCTCGCTTGAGGTTACACAACCTTAGGTGAGGTGGCACTGAGTCGGGCATCGCACGGTCGCTCGACCTCGGGCGACGTCGCTGAGGCCATGTGACCTCAGCGACGCCACGGGTCACGCTTGAGGTCGAGTGACCGGGCGATGAGCGCCCCAGGTCGCGGTCTCGAGCGGCGCGCGACCCTCCGGCGTCTCCCAGGTCACTCGACTTCGAGCGGTGTTGCACGAATCGCTAGACCTCGCGACGCCGCTGTGGCGCGCGACCTCGGGCGCCTAGGTTGCACGACCGGGGCGACACCTGGTTTGCGCAGCTCAGGGTGTCGCTTGAGGTTGGCGCGACCTAGGTGGCTAGGTGGCACCACCTAGGGCGTCGCGAGGCGAGCCTCGGGCGAGCTGCTCCCGCCACCGCCACCGCCTCCTTGCCACCACTAGCGCCACAACCACTAGTTTGCACCCCACGATCACCTAGCTACATCTCCTCCTCCCTTTTCTTTTCTTTTTCATTTTTCTTTTTACTTTGAAATAGCTTTGCAAGACATACACAAAACATTGGTTTCAAGCACACTTCCTTTCCAAAATGCTCATTCTCTCAAAGATACATGGGGAAATGCAAAGCCATTTCCCCAAAGTTGAACAAACGGGGCTGTACTATTAAACTCAATTTTCTCGACTCATATTGTCTTTTTATTTAGGGAGAAGAACACTAGAAGTGCCAAAAGTTGTATATAATATCTACTTTAATTCCAAAAATTTCTTTCGGATCAATATTCGATGCCCTCTTACGTCGAAGAAGACAATAGCTTTGTTTCCATCAGCATAAACCTACTTCTTGGCGCCAATAACAGATTCCCCACTATGGCAAACAATGATGGTTGCAAGATTGCCTCTCATGCTGACGTTGCACCCAAGGATGAAAATAAATTTACTTTTAGGAGCACAATGCAGAAATGACAACAATTTCACATGAAGGTCCCCACGATCATGACTAATTGATTAAAGAGTACTTAGTGATCGTCATTTAGTGGAAGGAAAGTAACAAAGATAACACCGAATTGATTAAACAATTTGAGGTCCCCATGATCACAATTTCACTATTTTGTGATTCCTTATTTACTACCGTCGTCCCCACGGTTGCACCAAGAACCTTAATCCGAGCTCTAATTTTGCCATCCAAGCCCTAATTGTTCTTGCCAATTAAGCTAGGTAGAGAAGATGACAAACTTGAATGAGTGAGAGTTATAGAGATGGCATGCGAGCGATGACTGACAAGCCATAGTAAGTGAACGATGAGAAGGAGTTCATAGGCCTAAACAACAATGATCCCAGCTCTATTTGATCCTTCCGATGTGATGTCAATTTGCCAAGATGTGGTGCAACATCATTTTGCTTGATCAAGCCATGCAGGATTGTGCAACATCATTTTGGACGTCCACTTGGACTAGATTTTCTTTTCTTTTAAAATATGGCAAGTTAGTAAAAGATTCTAATTATAGTGGCCTCGTGACCAATTTAGCTAGAATTTCTTCCCAGAGGAACCTAAGTGATTGTTTTTCTCTAATTTGATACTCAAATGAGTTAGCGAAAACTTTTGATATTAAAGAGAGCGTCGTACATAACTTTTGACATTTCTAATATCATTTTCCCTTTTTATTCATGTAATTTTTATTTTTTATTTGGATAATTTAGGGGCAAGGCTAGGGGAGATCCAGTTACTTGGAAGCTCATGAATCACCTTACAAAGTCGATGAACGGTTAAGTCCAAACTTTTAAACTATGTAGGAGGACGTGACCCAAAGTAGTATGCGTACAATTGGTGAGATTCGAACTGATATGTTTATTTACGACATGAAAATCCTTCAATGTCCTAATCAATTGTGTTGATGTCAAGATTTAATTTTTCTATTAATTTTAATTATGAGAGGCCTTTGAAAAGGAAGAGATAGAAAGATCTATTTAGAATTCAGTGGAAGGCTAGGAAGGATTTGTTACGATATAACTTGCAGAGTTTATATTTTTTTATGAAGAAAAAAACCGATACTTGTTTGTATTTTTAGTTATGCAATGTAATTATGTTTTATCACTCTAAGAACTTGACACCATGCACTGGATACTTTTTTTCTTCGGTCCAAGATGAGTTGACCTTTGAAAAATGAGATCTTAATTAATGTAATTGTCTTTATTTTGGAGTGTATCAATTAGGGAAATCCCATATATCTCTACCATTTATAAATGAGCCGTACATGTAATTTCTGGTCAACTTAATTTATTTGGAGGAAGAAAGGAAGAATTATAGCACCACGGAAGGGTTCTTATAAGATCAATCCGAAGCACATGCGAACACCACAACCAAAAAAACTCAGGAGCACTGGCAATGTCACTTCTAACTCTACGGGCTTTCTTCATTGGGTTTCTCATCACCTGCAGGCCTTTTGAGACCTATGGTTTCGGTATCAAACTCATCCCAACAGACCAATTTGACACAAAACTCTTTTCTAAGAATCTCACCCTAAAAAAAAAGATACCAAAAATCTTTTTGAGATATCTCGAGCTCATGTGTACCAACTCGAATCCATGGTTTTCACAAGTTCAATGGATCGAAATGAGCCAATGAAACGAAACCCCAATGCGCTACAACCTTCGATTGTTAAAGGCAGTCTCCATTATTAGTTGACCACCCCGTGAGTTGGCACACGTCCATATTTTCTGAACTTGGTGGTGGATACGGGTACTGTGGATACATGGATGCAATGCAAAGGATGCAGCCGTTGCTTCTTTAATAGGCAAGGTCATTTCAATAAGAGCCAATCGAAATCATACTGGCTCTTACCTTGTATTGATCCCCTTTTGGGTTTCTCATCTATGTGAAAACAACATTTGCATGTATGACCAAACGTATTTTGGACCTAGAATTGGCGATTGCTATAGTAAGGGCAGGTCGGATCAGACACCTTCATCTTTAATGGGGATCCCTAAAAAAATTCCACACTGTGTTTGGTTGCGGCCTAGACAATTGCAAGTTGGGTTGGGAAAAGAGCAGACAACACAACAATATAGCAAGGATATTTGGCTTGGGATTAGGACCGCGGTCTGTTTTAATGCAATATGTTAATGAGACTAAGAACCGCATATCATATTGCTTGCCTTCGCTTGACAACCACGGTGCTTTCACATATCTCCATTTCGAGGATGACCCGCAAATGGGAAGACAACCTGGGATCATGACGACAAGATTGATTCCTAACATAACTTGGTATGCGGTTACAACAATCGATATTAGTGTCAACAGGAAGCGCCTAGCTATAGAGCCTTCAGTTTTCGGATGAGACCGAACCACACAGGCAGATATTTTGGACTCAGGAATTCCTCATACAGCTCTTGTTTGAGCTGCGTGTGGTAAATTAATTGAGGAAATAATCGAATATTTCCGTAGGGAATATACTTGGCATTATCTCCCTCCTCGACCGGGTCAACTGGATTTGTGCTGCAGCATGCCTCATCGGAAATATCATTTCGAAAGAGCTAATCTTTTTCTCCCCGCGAGAAATGTTTTCAGTTCCTTAATGCAAACTGCTTGATGATGATGCCCATACGAGACCCAGGACCCAGCAGTTGTTCGATTTTACGGCATTAATGGTCTCTTTTGGACCCGAAATCTGTCGGTCCAATTGATAATCAAACGGATCAAGCAAGGAAATAAAGTAAACACAGCAACGTACAAGGTCCTCTATGTGTACTTCTCTTCTAGATTTGCTAGCGATATGGATCCAATAAAGACAACTTTTCATTAAGTTTATTTCTTAAAAAGCTTAGTTCATGGGAGAAAATTGAGTTATCTGGGCCATGGAGGAGTAACGGGGCGAACTACTAGTTCTCGAATACAAGATCAATATATAAGCATGTAAGGGTAGATTAGACTAAGAAATAATCCATCCAATTTGCAACCATTTCAAGTGGACTGCCAGACTAAAGTTTCTTCACAGTCATGTTATGTATGACTTGTATTGTAAAATCACGTCCAAGATCATCGACTCACGTTGGTACACTCCCAATTTAATACTGGAAATGAAATAGTGACGGTATAACGATGCAATTTAACAACCCAATTGCTTGTCCATAGGATTATGTGCGTAAGATAGAAAAACAATTACATCGATTGGAAATTGCTGCGGTGCAAAAACGTATGATAACAGAAATCGCAACTCGCCACACAAGTAAACAGTTGCAACATGCTCGGGCGCAAGGAGAAAACTTTCGATTTTATTTCTGAGTTAATGTCCTGAATTATATACAGAATAGTATAATACCAATATGAACTAAAAGTTCTGCAGATTTCCTAGAAGTAGATAATGAGAAAAGTATCAGAAAAAGTAAAGAAAATCTCTGAGTATATTAATTTAGAACCTGATCAGATAACAAATAAAGTCTCTAAGAAAACTACCTAAAATTTCAAATTCTAAAACAAAGAATAATAACCCAACTTGAAGATTATCACGTCCCACATCATAAAGTATCAATTACTTCTCAATTACATTAATAGGAGGTGCAGTTAGAGAAGGTAAATGTTCGAGCTGTATAGTGCTCGAATAATTACCAGGTGTAAGAAAATATATGTTGTGGATAACAATAGGAACAAGTCGTGCTCGTTTGTACTTTAGTTGTTCAAGGTTGTTGTGTTTTATAACTTTGTGTTATTGTCGACACGAAAATGTATGTTATCGTGCTTTTTTCTTGACAATAATGCCACATCTTTTAAATCAATAAGTACCTAGAATCTGTGAAATTGTCAATTATGTTCTATGTTTCAGAATAGTTTTTAAGAACTTGCGGGTTAGCTAAGTTTTCGGTGATACTTTAAATGCATGTATATCATGCACCTTTTGCATTTACTCTGTATATCTAGAGGAAAATCCGACACATCTCTACCAGGTCCACGTGAGCTTCTGCATTAAATTTTGTCTGGATATGATTTATTAGGAGGGAGAAAGGCAAGATTACTGCAACAAGAGAGGCCTTTATAAAATCCATTCTAAAGCACATGCAAACACTTCCACAAAAAACCTCTAAGGATAATGACAACATCACGTCTAATTCTGCTGAATTTCCTCATTCGCTTTCTCATTGCCACGCAGTCCTCTGGATCAATGGCTTCAGCATCAAGCTCATCCCTATAGACAGATTTGACAACACGCTCTTCCCAAAAGCCTCACCCTCAAAGAAAGATACGAAAGGATCTCCGAAATATATCTTGCCCATATATGCCGACTTGAGTCGATGGCTTCTTCAATTTAATAAATTGGAAGGATTCGGCTGAGCATGGCCAAAATACACCACGACCACCTTGTCAGTTGGCACACGTCTCTATGCTCCGACCTTAATGGTGGATATAGGTAGTCCATATACCTGGATGCAATGTGAAGGATGTACCCAGTGCTTCAATATAAGGCCAGGAAACTTCAGCAAAAGTGAATCGCAATCATATCGATCCTTACCTTGTGATCATCCCTCTATATTCCTAAGCTATGTGTGGACAAAATTTGCATGTGAGGTATGTTGGATCTGAATATAAAGGGTAAATAGGATCAGACACCTTCATCTTTAAGGATGGTAGATCTCTTAAAAGATTCTCGAGCACCGTGTTTGGTTGTGGCCTAGAAAACTATTGAGATATACAACTTGTCGTGAAAGTACAATTGAGTCCTAAAACTTTCGAAAAGTATAATTGAGTCTTAAAACTTATTAAATTTGTACAATTGAGTCTTTCCGATAATATCATCAATTCATCTAACGAAAAATGCTGACGTGGCATTTAAAACTAATTTCGCTCTCTTACGTGGCATTTTTATTACTTTTTCCTTTAAATCTCATTTAAATAGTATTTAAAAACTACATAAAGAAAAATAATTTAAAAAACAAAACTGAAAAAAAAAAAAAAAGCTAGGGACTCATCAACGGCTATCACCATCGTTGCCCATTGCCAAAGTGGCTAGCGAAGGTCACCACCCCTAGTCAAGAGTGGCCATTGAGCCTTGGGGGCCTCGAGTGAGGCCTCGCCAGCCCCAAGCGAGGATAGTGAATTTCGCTAGGCCAGGCAAGGTTCGCCTAGCTAGCGAGGCCTCACTGAGGACCCGAGGCTTGTCAACCACGGTTGAGGACTAACGTTCGCCGGATATGGGCAAGCTATGTTGTCCTTGGCGAGGCCGGAGAGGCATCGCCTAGATTTGGGTGAACCTTGCTAGCCCTAGTGAGGCCTCACCCGGGTGGGCGATGGTTGACAACCCTAGGGAGGGTCGATGTTGCCCATATCTTGGCACACAACCCAGTCTAGGCAAGTGTTGTCGGCCCTTGCTTGGGCTAGCAAGGCCTCCTCGACCCCCTTTCTCTTGCCATCATCGCTGCCCTGCCGACTTTAGGGTCGTTGACCTAGCCAACCCTTTTGGTAATGGGTAGTGGCGGCAGCACTTTCCTTTAGAAATTGATGATATTAATGGAAGGACTCGATTATACTAATTTGACAAATTTATGATTTAATTGTACTTTTCAAAACTTTAAGATTCAATTACACTTTCACAATAAGCTTTAGGACTTACAGCACCCATATCCCAAAATTATTTTGCAAGTTGGGAAAGGAGAGAAATTAGCCGGAATATCTGGCTTGAACTTGGGAAGCAGTCCATCTTTATGCAATATGCAGATGAGACTAAAAAGCGCATCTCGTATTGCTTGCCCTCGCTTGATGCCCGTGGCATCTACACATTACTCAATTTCGGGGACGATGCAATAATCCGCAGACAGCCGCGGCTAGTAGTCCATATGACAATGATTCCTAATGTAATCCAGTATGCAGTTCTTTTTCTCCCCGAGAGGAATGTCTTTCAATTCTTCAATGAGGGCTTTTGTTTGATGGTGATGCCCGTAAATAATCGAGGTCCCAGCGTGCTCGGAGCATTTCAACAAGCAAATTATCGGATCCTGTTCGATTTTAGAGCATTCCTTTTTTCTCTTGTACCCATAGTCTGTCGATTTAATTGAGAATCGAACAATTCAAAAGGGGGGGAAGTCACATAGCAACTTAAGCTTCTCTATGTAGCTCTTTCCAATATTTACTATTATTAAGTGATTTCGATATAGACAAATTTCCAGTTAGTTATTTTTATATGGTATGGATCGGAGAGCATTATAGGTACAATAAAACTCTGCTAAGTAGCAATTGAGCCTATTGAATAAGTACCAATTTGGGCAAGACCGAGTAGGCTGATTAAAGAGCACTTATTGATTATGTAAATACGGTCCATTTTTACGTGAGGGGGAAGAAAAGGCTAGAAATGGCCTCCGGAAGAGATCTTCTCATACTCTCTGATCTATTACACAAACATGTCATAGTCAGCTTTTAGATCTGATATACTGAAGGCCAAATTTAGCTTTTTGAGATAAGATTAACATTCTCACATTATTTAATGAATTAGGATCCTCTAAATTTATTGCATTTAACTTAACATCCCAGAGTTACCCTCTTGAAAATCAGCACCTCAGCATGAATCCCCATTGAACGGCGGAGATTAGTTTCCTATTTTATCCGCCTTTTTTCCTAACAATGCCTGGTTTCTAACCTGACTAGAGTGTCATTCTTGCTCTTTAGCTGTCCGTATGTTGGATAGGTTCTCTCATCTTTTACCTAATTGGGAAATATTGACTTGCATAAAAGACAATCACAGCCCCACATGATCTCACTGTTACCTCAGAAACAAGCCAGACAGTGGCCAACCGGCCCGGCCCGGCATGGCCTCAAGTATCGGGCTTGAAAGCCTACTTGAATGTCTTGCTCTTGCCATTCTTGGATCCAATAAGCAGCGTGATACCAAACCAAGATGAGCTGAGAACAACGCATCGTACGAAGTTTCTGAACATATGATCTGACTTTAGCCTACTGTGAAGAAGTGGACAACGTGGTTAGCCTCTTAGCCTTGAGAGGGAGCTACAAAAGACGTTTGTGTTTGGACCCTCTATTGAGATATTGATCCCAAAGATGTGGCTCTGCAATGTTCGTGAGCTTGCGAAATTTTAATCTTAGAACGAAATGTCTGTCAGGGACACCCATGAACTGGCTTGATATGTGACATTTCCCCACTTGATTTATATGTTATGTTGTCATTGGACCAGAAATCACTTCATGCTATTCATTCCTATTTGCTTTGATCTGGAAAGTCCTGCACCATGACTATGACTGTTTACTACTAGCTTCGTTTTCAATGCCCCCTCCCCAATCTGAGGACATAAAAAACCTCGAAAACGAATGTTAGGTGTATGGGGAAATAGCCATAACGAATTAATAGCCCATAGGAGGATCACGTGGATTATCATGATAAGTAATCTCGTGGATTATCATTATCATGAGATTGTGTTCAATTTTTCTTTTTTTTCAAGGCGAGAAAATTAAATTAATGCTTGAACTGTATATACATCAATGACTTAAATAACATAGCTGGATGTGAAATCACCAGAAACTCCAGGAGAATCATCTGTTGTTTTCACATAAAGCACTACAGGCCATTTCTCGGGGCATAGATTGATGACGGAAAGTTTTTTTTTTTCCTTCTATTTTTGTCCCTCAATTTTTGCAAATTTTTTCGATTCAAAAGTCTGTTTGAATGTTCTGGATATTCACATGCGTCCGGGTCAGGCACCGCGTGGGTTCCTTCCCTTTCCAACATATCAGCATCACAGTTCCTGTGTAACTCCATCGAAAAATCCCCTCGGTCCTTGAAGACTGCCAGCGAAGGAGTATACCCATTTTATACTAACCTCATTTCTGGAACGTAAAGGATTGGTGGGGCAAAGGGCAACAGTCGTTTAGTTAGGATCCTGGCGGACGAATCATTT
The DNA here is from genome assembly GCF_016545825.1 of Eucalyptus grandis. NCBI lineage: Eukaryota > Viridiplantae > Streptophyta > Magnoliopsida > Myrtales > Myrtaceae > Eucalyptus > Eucalyptus grandis. The sequence continues at coordinate 15,664,108 of NC_052612.1, forward strand.
CGGAACGCATTGAAAATTCAACCGAGGACAACAGTGCAGAAAGTCCCTCCAATCATCTCCTTTGCAGTCCCGTTTTTGACATTCTTTCTTTGGGTCTCTAGGAAGATGATGAATATATTCCGTATCTTATTTCATTAAAATTAGTTAGCAGTCATCATCACATATGCAGTCCAACTTGTACTCGTCGTCAGATATGAGCCGATTAATTAACCAATTCCCCCTTTTTCCGCCATCACCGCCTCACGGATGCCTGAGATCTAGTTCTTGAATTTGTGATTTTAGAATCGGTAACCCGTGATCAGCTCTTTTAAAATTCGGATTAAGATTTTTAACTCTTTTCATCAACTTGGGTCGTAATTCGGCACCCTATTTTGTCAGTATTGTCTGTCTGATACACTAGGGGAATCTCACCGTTGGTGTCCTCAACATGGTGCATAATGAGCTGGGCCGTTTGCTGTAAAGTCCAAGGGCAAGCTCATAATTCCAACTTCTCACATGTAATCAATCCTGATCCTTTCTCATAAAGGGTGGCACTAGGAATATTGATTTTCTATGCTGTAGTGGAATCTGCTTTTCCCATATTTCCTTCAATCCCAAAAGTTCAAAAAAGAGAGGAGAGAGAGAGAAGATAAGTACATTCTTTGGGTGCTTAAGCAATACACGCTTCTTCTTTTCCATTTGTTAACTAGCGAGAGCAACGAAGATAAGGTACAAGCAAAAACATCCCTCTTTTACGCCTCGCGGTATCCTAGGAAATTTCGTGGATCCCATCCCACCATCCGAGTGGTACAACCCGAACCCGAAAGTGGACAGCAGCGGAAAAGAAACAGGGCGGCCTGTTCCTGCTGAAATGGATGAACAAAGTCGGCGTTGAGTGTTAGCAGAATCCTGCACGAGGCAGCGGAAGTTATCGGTTGGCGAGCCATCGTCGTAACAAATGCCCCGCTCTCCATTCCGAAGGGATGGCCATTGATACTCGTTAAAGTGCAACGTAAGAAAATTTGAAAATAAAAGAAAATGGAAAATGTCAATGCGAGCGCATGCTGTGTGGCCGCCCACCCAATATGCTCTCACGTCATCGCGCTATACTATTTTATCCAAACCCCCAAAAAAAAAGAAAACTTAATATTTTCTCACGTCAACGCGCTCTATCATCCCCCTCCCCTCCCTCTCTCTCTCTCTCTCTCTCTTCGCTTTCATTCACTCCCTCATCGTTACGAAGCAAGGCACGAGACTTCTCTCACCAATGGAGCGTTCCGCTTGGCCTAAGAGCTCTCCTCCAGCCGCAAGCGGGAGATCCAGGAGCTCTGTGGCCAAAATCCCAAGAAGTTCAGAGATGCCTTCGACGCTCACTCTCAAACTGGCGATGACCCACGGCAGCCCTTGTTTGCGGGAGATCTGATCCTCAGCGTCCTCGGGTCGTTCAGCAGCAACACCCAATCCCTATCGAGCCGGGCTTCCAGGTCCCCAGCAACGCCTTTGTCAGTTCCGAGGTATCCAAAGGAAGTGACAGCGTCAAATCTCCGGTCCAGAGGTCTCCGGTAGAGAGCGTCAAGCCCCCGTCCAGAGGTCTCCGGTATCCATCTTGTGGGAACAGCCGCTAGTGGAGGCTGCGACGGCGATATACGAGGGCAGAGTAGACGTGGCTTCAAAGATCTTGAGGCGCTTGTCTGCCTTGCTGAACCCCATGAGTACTTCAAAGCAGAAATTGATGGGATACATTGTTGTCTGCGCTTAAATCGCGCGTGAGCCCCATCGATTAGCCCCCTCCCGTGGCGGAGTTGTTCACCGAGGACCATGTGTTGTCGGTTCGGTCACTTTACGATCTGTCTCCTTGTTTTAAGCTCGGTTTCATGGCTGCCAATAACGCGATTTTGGAGGCTGCATCGGAGCAACCCTCCACTAACAAGCTCCAGGTAATTGACTTCGGTATTGGTTGGGAAGGACAGTACTACGATCTCCTTGACGATCTGTCCATGCGTCAGGAGGGCAATCAATTCACCCTCAAAATCACGGCGCTCGCAGACAGCTTCTACGGTGAGAAGAGGCTCAGGATGCTTGGGGACCGACTGAGTTTACACGCGGCCCAGGTGAAAGTTAGGTTAGTATTCAACATCGTGAGCCAGAAGCTGAGCGAGTCGAGCCGCGACTCGCTGGGCTGCAAGCCAGACGAGGTGCTGGCGGTGAACTTGGCGTTCAAGCTGTACAGAATGCCGGACGAGAGCGTGTCCGCGGAGAACACGCGCGACGAGCTCCTCCGGCGCGTGAAGGGGCTGGCGCCGCGGGTGGTGACGCTGGTGGAGCAGGAGATGAACGGGAACACGGCGCCATGCCCGATGCGCGTGGAGGAGGCGCTGGCGTACTACGGGGCGCTGCTCGAGTCGATCCAGTCTACAGTGCCGAGGGACAAGTCGAAGCAAGAGAGGGCGGAGAAGGGGCTGAGTCGGAAATTGGGGAACTTGATTTCCTGCGAAGGTAGGGACCGGATTTCCATTCAACGCAAAGTAGAGAACAAGATTAGAAGCGTCAGTGTCAATGTGCAGAAGTCCCAGTTATGCAATTATCAAACCAATAAAAAAAAGTATTTTATATTCCCCCATTAGTTTGATAACAAATTTCGATATATCATGGCTGGGGATTTGATACTTCTATTTTTGAGCCTACGTAGGTGGGCTTTTGCTGTTGCGACTCCTTCGTGGTCTTCCTTTTGGCGATCTGGCGATTGCTTGCTCCTGAGTTGTTCCGGCCATTTTGCTGCTGTGCTGCCGCCCTAGCTACGGTTTTGTTGTCTTTTGTTTGGCTGCTTTGCTTTTGTTGGTTGGTCCGCTTGTCTTGCGGTCCTTCTTTTTTCGGCTTTCCTTCCACTCATCCCGTTGTCTTTATGAGTGTAAGTTTCTCTTGTATATTTTGGTTTATTATTAGCTTATATATTCTTACCTTACCAAAAAAAAAAATTCGATATATCATGAATATGAAAATATCTGAATGCATCATATTAACAAGAGTTAGAATTTACTCGCATGTATAAAATTAAGATTGTAAAACCATGCCAGATCATCATCTCCAAAAATTACAATTACCAAAGTTGTTTTTTTTTTTTTAATTCATATTGTATTGAAATTAGGGTTTTTGTTTATATCTACTTTCATAAATGTACTAGAAAAGATCAGTATCATTTAGAAATAATTTAATTATTTTCAATTTCAATGTGAAACTACAAAAGAATCTTTTCAAGATCCTTCTATATGATGATTCACAAAAAAAAAAAAAAAAAAAAAAAAAAAGAGAACGGAAATTGACTAATTGATAGCACTCTTCCTTTGAAATTCAAAATTTTCGCCAATAATAACAACTTAACCATCACATGTCATTTTTGTAACCTTCCTTAGGAAATATAATTTCCCTTTTGTCTTCACATGTAAAATAGATCCCATGATTTCTAATTGTCCACAAGAAATAGCCAACTGCCTAAGTTGATAGTACATCATCTTTTCTATTATCAATAAATTACATAATTAGTCGTAACTTTTATTTAACGTGGGCGTAATTTTCCTTTTGATAGCCACAAATTCTTTCAATCATATAATTCGTAATTTTCCACTAAAATTAAGAACTTACCCAAGTTGATAACAAATTTGTTGTGCTATTAGTAGTAAAATATTCTTTACTCATCCTAACTTTAGTTAAAATAAGAAAATGGAAATTGGAAGTTTGATAATTTTTACCCAAATAATCCAAATTTACTTGTTGGGAAAGTAGGGAAAATTCCCCTTGTTTTCTCAGAAATTAAAATAGGGAAGATGGAAAGCATCTCAGTTCAGCTCCGAGGTTAGTTCCCTTGTCAAAGCTCATTCTGCTCAGGAAGAGAGAGAAACACAGAGAGAGAAACAGAGAGAGAGAGAGAGAGAGGGTGAAGGAGGAAGGAGATGGAAGTGAGAGAATCGCGCAGAGCTCATCGTCGGTTAGGGTTCTTCTTCCTCGTCGCGGCTCTGGTTTCGATCGCCGCCGTCGACGCCTCCGTCCACGACTACTTCAACGAGGCCTTCACCTCCCGCTCCAACGCCTTCTTCTTCCACGGCGGCAGCGAGGGCCTCCGCGCCCCCCGCTCCGCGATCCCGCCTTCTTCCTCGACGTCTCCCAATATCACGATCGGCCCCAAGGGGAAGTCCTTCATCAGGTACGGATTCCTTCGTTTCGGTGGTTTGCTGGCGTCCTGAATGGATGCTCCGTCTTCGTTTTGGTGTCCGGAACGTTGTGCTGCAGCTGCGCGATCGTTTGAACTCGCTTAGATTCTATGCGGTTTGTACGTATATCCGCGGAAGAACGCAATCGAAGTCCTTTGGATGAAACGTCTGGAGTCGGCCGCGGGTTCGCTAGAGGATTTCCTACGTTTTGATTTGAGTTTTAGGGCTTAATTGGGAATTTTAGGACTCGATTGCGCTTTGGAGTCGAAGTGCGGGGCTAGATTGCGTTCGTTACATAAGGTTTAGGACTTAAAGGTGCGGGTTACTCATTCTCTTTTTATCGTAGATGGGGTGCTGGAATTTCTTTGTTTTACTCTGCGCCATTGACCGGGTAGAGCTCTCGCTGGAGGTCCGAGAAGTCGATGATTCGTTACGAGGTTATAATGGAAATGGCAGTTGTAGTCCCCCCCGGATTGTTGCTTGCTGTGGTAGAACTGTTTAATAGGTCAATTGTATGTCGGGTTGTCTAAGGAAAAATGCTTTTTCTCTATTGAAATAAGAGTAACGAGTGATTTTTTAATGCTTTGCTGCCTCTAAATTAAGCTGATGTTCTTTCTATTTGATGGTTCATGTAATGTAAGCATCATATTTGTACCTCTTGGTGTGCTGCTTTCCTTTTTTTTTAATAAATGTGCCAGCTACCTGCTCTATAGACACAAACACATGCGTTCGCACAAAATGTATTGCCTGAACTTTGTGCATATTGTTACTGGATTGGAGATGGATGGTGTTGTAGTCTCTGATCATACATCTCTTTGGTGCAAACCCTGGTCAATCTCTGTTTGAAGGTTTCCCCTATGATTATTGATATTGATTCGATTTCTTTATCTTGATTCCCCAACTTAGGTTTGACGATGTCACCTTCATAAGGACAAAGGAGTCTGCTGATGCACAAGCTGAAATGCAAGAGAATAGTGGCTCGGTGGAGGCTATCATACTTGATATAAAAGATCGGAAAAGGATTGGAGGTGCTTATTTGAAATCTGATATGATATGTTGCACTCCGCAGATGTCTGAAGAGAAAGCCTGCAAATTAGGTCAAGTTATTATTCAGAGAAACCCAGATAACCCCGAATGGCCTAGACGCATAACAACTTCCTTTGCTGGGAGACATCAAGAAACAAAGATGGATAGCGTGGAAGTCGAGATCGATAAGACAGGGATGTACTACTTGTATTTTATGTTTTGTGATCCACATCTCAAGGGTACCATAATTAAAGGGAGGACGGTATGGAGAAATCCAAGTGGTTATTTGCCTGGAAAAATGGCTCCTTTGATGGTAGTGTTTGGTTTAATGTCATTGGCTTACCTTGTACTTGGACTTATATGGTTTTTGAAGTTTGTTCAACACTGGAAGGATGTCATACAGTTGCATTACCACATAACTGCAGTTATTGCTCTTGGAATGTGTGAATCGGCTCTCTGGTACTTTGAATATTCCAACTTAAACTCTACTGGAAGAAGACCGATGGGCATCACAATGTGGGCTGTCACTTTTACTGCAGTAAAGAAAACACTTTCTCGACTTCTCTTACTGGTAGTGTCAATGGGTTATGGAGTGGTGAGACCTACCCTTGGGGGCATAACCTCAAGAGTGCTTCTTCTTGGTGGAGCATATCTGGTTGCATCCGAGTCGTATGAACTCATTGAACATCTTGGGAATATCAATGACTTCTCCGGAAAGACAGCATTGTTTCTGGTCTTGCCTGTTACATTTCTGGATGCTTGCTTTATATTATGGATCTTTTCATCATTATCCAAAACTCTGGAGCAGCTCCAGGTACTCTTTTTTTTCCCTTTAATTTCAACCAGAAACCTCTCATGCTTTTATTGCTTTTATCTGTTATGCATAGCTAGTTCTAGTCCTAGTTATTTAGCAGTGGCGACTAATCAGTAGACATGCATGCAGATGAAGATTTTATCACAACAGTAAATTTTTTTTTTTTTTTTTTTGGTGGGGGGGGAGGTGGTGAAATGAATACTTTGTTGTCAATGTGAACGTTTCAATATTTTCAATGTTTTCGCAGTCTGCTCGAATTATATCATCGGAAAACCCTATTTACTATCCTTTTCCGCAAATGTCTCTCAACTTAATCAACAAACGAACCAAAGAAGAACCTTGAATGAAGTCATAATGTCACATTGACGTGCTGTTGAAACAGTTTTTCCACCTCCCTTTTGGTTGATGATTTTCAATTTCTGTGCAGATGAAGAGAAATATGGCTAAATTGGAGCTTTACCGAAAATTTACCAATTCTCTTGCTGTATCTGTGCTACTTTCAATTGCTTGGATTGGCTTTGAGGTAATGAACTTTGCCCTTCATGAAATGATATTTAACCATTGCATGATGATTGGATATGGCTGATATATGTGAGCAGATATTATGATAAAAAAAAAAAAATCTGATGTCAATGCATTTCTGAATTGTTCTGGTCCAGTTATACTTCAATGCTACGGATCCATTGAGTGAGCTGTGGCAAGTTTATTGGATCATTCCAACATTCTGGGCTATTCTTGCGTACTCTCTCTTGGCTGTTATTTGCATTCTCTGGGCTCCTTCACGCAACCCAACTAGGTATGATTTATATGCTTTCAGTGTTCATTACTTTTTGCTACTGCCTTTAGTACAATAGCAAATGTTGGCTCTGAAGGACCTCCACATTTGACTTTCACCGCTATATTTGTTCCTGTGCTTGTTTGGTCGAATCAGAATTTAAGTTAGACATGTACTTGAAGTGTTCTCCCATTTTGGTCCACTCTGCTCGTGTTCCATTACCAACAGTGGCATAAATTTCTTGTCCTGATATTCTGTGTCTTTTTAAATTTCTATGTTGAAATATTTTTTCATAGGAAGCCAAATTAGACTGCAGTCAACTGGATGAATAGTGAACTTGTTTTGGCATAGTAAACAGCTGTACACTGCTGCATAGGTTGTACCCTGCAATTTGATGGATCAAATATTAAATAGGAAACTATATATTCTTGATGAATCAATATCCATTTTTGGTTTTTATGACAGGGAGGTATGCATGCTGATATATTAGTTTGTGAGTCTCTCCAAAAAAGGAAAATGAAAACAAATGGGGGATACCCTGGAATGTTCAAAGCTAGAACTTATTCATTGTCTGTTGTTTGCTTCCTCAATTCTGATGTCATTGAGTCTGGATCTCTGTCATCCTCCTGTCTCAGTTACCCCTTAGGATCTTTACATGCACTTGCACCTTGGTTGATCCTCCAAAGTGGTGTAAGGAAATGGCGACAAGAATTATATGATGCGATATTGTGATGACAATTATGTGATATGATATTGTTTCAAGTGGCAAACATAGTCGCATTCCATCTAGTCACTTTATTGGTCATGTCATTTCTTTTGAATCTATTATGTTCCCTTCTATAATGTTCCCCATGCTTCCAATGGTTCCCTACCCTCATTTGCATGTAATCATCCTTCTTTGGCTTGTTAAGGTACTGTTCAATGTGGTAATGTCTTGTTGAACGAATCTAAATGGTTTGTGACTTGTAGATATGCATACTTGGAAGAGAATGAAGACGTTGAGGAGGGCATCTCTTTGACAAGTGGTAGCAAAGCGACTGGAGATAGCGTGGCCAAACTCGGAGAAGACCTTGAGGAGGAGAAGCGCGAATAGATGGCACATTCTCTGCGGTGATGTCATGATTTTCTGTACATTTTGTTGCACAATCCATGCTGTACCTACTACAGACTTGCGACTGATAAGTTCATAGGGTTTGCAGACAGGGAAGAGAGTTATTACTAACGAGATACTGTGGATATACAGTGTGAGGACACCTCTCTTTAGTTACGATTTTTCTTCCTCTCTGTGATTATTCAATAGAGAACTCAAACTAGGAAATGGAACTGATAAATGAGAAGATGTCTTATAGCTGAGGCTTTTTAACTCTGTGCCCCTCTTTCTCTCAATTGATGTAATTCAATCCCTTTTTGGGATATTTCCTAGTATACGCTTGGATTTCATGCCTGATGCTTTTTGTACCTTTTCATTGGAATCGGACGTGCTTAACGGCTGGCTTTGCACTGTTAAATGCAATTCAGAGAACTATAATAACCACTAAAGTTAGAAATAGGTTTGAGGCATCAGCATGAGGCCATCTTTACTTATGAAGAATAAACCGTGAAGAGAATTGGACATCGAACCAGTCATAGGTAGACCATCAGGTACTTGAGGAAGTTCTACTGCATGCTAATTTTGGACCCGAAAGATATAAGTGGGGAATACTACAAAAGACGGTCACACCAGATTCGTTGACATGGTACAGCTTCAAATTCATGTCACGTAGAAGAGAATGCATTCAATTGGATTTTCTTCTTTTGTGAGACGCAGCAGATTGGCTATTCCTTCTTTCCACTCTTTCTGGTGATGGTAATTGATCATGGTCTTACTCCATTGGATTCACAGTTTAGTTGACCTTATGTCCAGTGTAATAAAAGGGTTACAAGCATTTCAGTTAGTGTCAATCTTTATGTAGCGATTCTATGCAAAACACCACATTTATCATCGCGAATTTGGTGGTAAGAAGATCCTGTTTACCATGAATTCAGACATCTAGGTGAATATTGGCAGTTCGAAAGAACAATGGAAGCTCTTTTGGATGCTTTCGTTTTCAAAAGCAAAAGCATGGGCATACATAGTCGGACAGGTACATGTCTATACCACTAGATTGATCGCCTCTAAAATTTGTTTTCCTGCTCACACTTCCCCGGGAATATAACAGCTGATACAGATCGGAAATACTCACTGAACACGTATCATCGGGACTTGAACATAGACGATTCGATCACTGCAAATAGAACATGATCACTGCAAATAGAACATCATCTAACATCTAAAAGTTCACCGGGATCTGGCCATTGCTAGAACTTCAAAGATCTAGATCTCTCTCTCTCTCTCTCTCACACATGCGCGCACGCATAGCTAAACCCCATGCAAAAACCTAGCAGCAGACGATGCCTTGGTGTTTCTGTATGGTGACTGCTGTCTTCAATTTTGTAGTAGTCAGGTCAATGCAATTCCTTCTTTTTCATCCGAAAAGAGACGAAACATCGGTACACCTGATATGATTATCATCGGACCCTCTGGCGCTTTAAAGTTCCGACTCTCCTTTCAGTATGTACCGTGCTTATCTGATGATGCCTCGAAATCCTTGATCTCCGTGAACCTCTCCCCGATGCGAAAGAAACACGCCTCGACTTCAGTTTCACATGCCTGTGGTGGTGATGACCATGGCGCCGGTGGCTGCAGTTGCTATATGAAGCAAGAGGGCCTTCTGTCCTCTCTCTGAGTAGTTTCCTTTTCCTACTTGCGCTGAGATGACGACTCGAATAATCATAACTTACGTCACTCAGGCTATGTCCTGCTTCGAAGTCTCGGAAGCGGCGTCGCCCGCGGTATACCCGCTTAGTGCTGCTTATCTTGTACCACATGAAACAACAAATGTGCCCGAGTGCGCGCCAGTATGTCTCGCACGCGAGCCAGCACATGTTACAGAGGCTTCTCCCTATGCACTGGCAAATCCCCAGCTTGAACAATAGATACAGGAATAGTAGAGCTGAAAACCCTCGCATCCACACAAAGAGACATCAGCTAATCATGAAATTGTAGGAGTACTGTATCCTGGTTTTCTAATCGAATGTACAAGACTATGATGCAAGAATTACTGGCGAAAGCTTCAAACGAAAAGGCAGATGGTTCTCTAACCACCAAATCCCGCCAATAAGTATATCTTAAAAGCAGATAGTTTCTCAGACTTATCTGGAATCTGAGAGAATATCGAATGATGAAAGCTGTCACTGGAAAAATCTTCGATGTCACTTCTCTTGTAGAATTGCTAAAATGAGATTATCAATATGTATCCTTTACCGTAGTCTCAACCAAAAAGTACAACAGGACAAGAATTGAAGGACTGATTTTTGGCTAGCAAATCAAATATTTTAGCCAAGTGAAGCGAAACTCAGTGGCAAGAGGAGAGAAATGACATCCTGAATGGAGAGATAATAAGTGAAATGAATAAATTACCTATGTAACAGAGGACACATATCAGCAAGAATTTGATCAGATTCGTGACACATAGATGCTCGATGAAACAAACTACGTCCCACGGTCCTGAGCATAGTTCCTGCATCATTGAAAAACAATGGGAAACTAGGTGAAAATAGGAGACCAGATCAATGAGGTGAAACAGGAAGGTAACTCAAGAATTTAATATAGGCACAAGATAGATCGCCCGTAAAAGATATCAAGCAATGCCAGAAACAGTTATTTTATTGTTGCAAGCTCTGTGCTGCAGATTGTTCTCGAGGTTTTTGCCAAACCAGGACTTATTTTTTGGACATGACAACATGAACAAGAACTGGAAATAACAACATGGAGTTGTAATTGGCAGACACCAAAACTCCCTCAATGAAGCAAAGTTTATAGTAAGAAAGTGCTTACTCGCATGATCCGCCAAAAATGGTCTTGAACGGAGCGGCGACAGCATTTCCAACAACAGAACCGACACTATGAGCAGCTTTACTTAGAACATCTCCCATTGCTTTACGTGCCTTTCTCCATCCAAATCAGTGCCTGAGAAATCATAAAGTGCAACACTAATGTCATTCTCTGAGGGTAAAATAACAACAAAAAGGGGACAAAATAATTCCCCAACTTCTGTTCCTTTGTTTCACAACGTTTCATTGCCACTTTTCCTGGTTTACATTATCAGAACAATTGAACAGCCTCCTGCAATTAACCATACAGGAACGTAGCTTTTTGCCATCCCAAAATCATCGAAAGCCCCGGAAAAGGAAAATGGCCGCTTACGTTACACAATATCATCAATTCCTAAACTGAGTTTCATGGCCTTTACCCAAACAAGATCGTGGAGAAAGAGGGAAACTGCATATTATGGATGTTATAATGCGAAGCAGAGATGAAGGAGCACTTTGTAATGTAGAAAACTCTAAATGTCGAATTGTGGTCGATCTTCACCAGATACTTCCGGCCGCCGACGCGCACTCCGGGGATGCGTGCGTTGCCCAGAGCAGCCTCCCACTCCAGAAGGAACGATGGAAGGGGGGCGTTAGGAACCCGTTTAAGAATACGTTTGACAAAACGGAATGCTCGAGAGAGATGTAAGCAACAAGAGTATCTAGGAGATTCCCATTTGAACTGACGACAAGACCGTCGATACACAGATCCCAACAGACCTTTTTTCCTTCCACAGACTATCGGAGACGACTAATCTGTGGGAGGGAGAGACCAAAGGGCACCACTTTTGAAAGGCGTTGGTTGAACTAGAGAGAGGATGAACAAACGGTTATCATCCCTCGTTTTCAGTTTTCTTGTAGTTCATGACTCCAGTCTTATACAATTGAGACTTCATTTGATAGTCAACATAAAATTGGATATAAAAAGATATATAATTCTCGTAAATATATCCCAATATCGGGAAAGGTAGAATAAATGTGGATAGCATTTTTAATATTCTTAATGTAAAAGATATTTTTTTATAGAACATTAAACTTCTTAAATGAATAAAATCAATATAATATTTTAATTCTAATATAAAATAAATTGGAAATAGCAAAAAATAATAATTTCGTTTTTATCTGTTCCTATATGTATTTATATATTTGAATTTTTTTCTACCTTATAATAAATATCAACATATAAATATATATTTAGTATTCATATTTATTACATATTTTAGGTATATTAGTATAGAATAAATAGTGGAATGGGAAAAAAGAAATAAAAAAAAAGGAATAGAAATGTGAGGGAAAAATGATAATATAATAAAAATAATAAAAATAAAGTTGGCAAAAGTGTCGTGATAGATTCTTATAATCTGTGTTTGTGCAATTTTTTAAATTCATAATCGATGTGAAAATATCCAATTTTATTATTATGATTCACTAAATAGTAGATAAGATAGAAAAATCTATAGATTTCATATCTTGTTATATCTAGTCTTATCCTGACTAAAAATTTAAATGACCAAACGAAGCCTAAATTGATTTAATCATAATTCATGGATTTTGTGAAGGGATGCAATCACCTATTGGTGTATAATTATATACTAGCCATCATGTATGCTCTATTTGCTTGCAAGTTTCGCCCTACATCGTTCAACCAAACTCTTATTTGGAAATTAGCATTAGTAAAAATCAATTTGAATATAACATTTTAAAAGAGGTCGAATGACTTTCTCGACTTAAGTTTATAGAAATTCAAATGATCAAAAGTAACCTAAATTGATTTAATCATCAAATCATGGATTTTGTGAAGGGATGTGATCACCTTTCAGTGTCTAATTATATACTGGCAATCATGCACGCTCTACTTGCATGTAGGTTTCGCCCTGCGACATTCGAGTCGACTCTTATTTGGAAATTATCATTCGTAAAACTGGGTCGTCTATCTCCATACCCACCATTATGAACATCACATTTCGAAAAGGTCAAATGACTTTCTCGACTTAAGTCTATATGTACCTACCATCGGAGTACTACAAGGGATGGGTTTATATTCCTCTCGCATGCAAATCAGATGAAGAACGACAATGCATTAAATCGACAAATGGATTAAGGTTGAGGAGAACTGCAAAAGAATAATGTATAAAAATGAGCATGAATAATCGAGATTTGGTTTTTATACCTTGCAAAAAAAAAAAAAAAAACAATTATTGGTCCACCTGAATTATGATCACGAAGTATCATCAAGTGGCCTCATTTGAAACATTTGAATTAATTACTTTAATTAATTGCAACGACCAACCGATTGTACTCAACTTCCCCCGATACACGTGTCCCATGTTCAAACCCCTCCACATCAAGAAAAGTGCCAAAAAAAAAAAAAAACAAATCATAAACATATTATGTCGATACCAATTCAATCCTAAACTTTTGGAAAATTTTCAAAAAAAGACTCAAACACCATTTTTTTCTTAAAAAAAAATGACGAGAAATGGACTCCACTTCATATAAAGATTTGAAGTGACCTTAGTTGTTTCAAATAAAAACCTGACGTGGCCTTAGTTATTTCAAATAAGGGCCTGAACTTACCGATCACTCGCCAGCTAATTTTTCTAACCGATCAAGGGCGTTTTCATCCAAATTTTTATTTTCTTTCTTTTTTATTCCTTTTTTTTGGCGTTGGTCGACAGCCACCGAGAAGGGAAGGGTCGACAAAGGTCATTGGAAAGGGCCGACAAGTGCTTGCAAGCGATCGACGATGGCCAATGACGGGCAAGGGCGAGGGCGAGCGAGGGCGGGCCTACGAGCCCTTGCTAGCCACAAGCGAGGCCACCCTTGCCAAATCTGGCAAAGGTCGGCCTCACCTACCCCAAGCAAGGGCTTGACCACCCTTGCTAGTGGGCAACGACCCTTGCCGACTGCCAACGAGTGTTGTCGAGCTCTTGCTTGGGACAAGCGAGGTCACCTAGCCCTTGCGGATGGCTGAAGGGCGACTTCTCCCAAGGCGAGGGTCACCTCACCTAGCCCCTCTATGGGCATCACTAGTGGCTAGCCAGCCGTAAGTGAAGAGGAAGAAGAACCAAAAAAAAGAAGAAAAGGAAAATGGCAGATGACGAGAACACTCTTTGATTGCTCTTATTTGACAAGATATAACGATTTTAGGTCATTATTTGGAATAAGATATATTATCATTATTTGAAAGTGATGCGCATTTCAAGGTCCTTATTTAAAACAAGCGCGCTCTTTATTTGAAAAAATAAGGACACTTCATATCCTTTTTAGAATTTTTCATAAATTTTTAATTTATCAATTTAATTATAGCTACTTTAGGCCCTTATTCAGGAAAATGATGGCATTTCAAGTGGACATTTTATTTAATTTTTTTTTCTTTTTCTTTTTTCCTTTTTCTTCTTTTTCCTTCTTTTCTTTCTTTCTATTTTTTTTTTCAATTTCCTTTCGTAGACTGGCGAGGGGCGAGGGGCGATGGCAAGGGACCTCGCCCAGGCGAGGACATCCTAGCTGAGGTCTGCATCGTCGAGAAGATGACGAGAAGACCGAGAGGAGTGGGCTGTCTGCGTCGTGCGTCATCGCCTTCTTCTGCATCAAAGTGGATACCAAGATTTATGGCGATTGATTGCCCCACCCACCATTTCAATCCCCCCTTTTCCCCTTCCTTTTGCCAATCTGGAGCTTTCGGGCTTTGCCTATAAAAATGGCTACGGCTCCTTTCGTTCAACCCGATGCGGTTGCCTGTCGAGGCTTAGTGGCAGTTTTCGAAATGGCTCGCATGGATCTGTTGGTTTTAGCCCGTACCCTTCTTCATCTACTATATTGTCTCCTCCTCCTCCTCCTCCTCCTTTTTCTTCGCTGGCCTCTAGTGAGGACTAGGCGGGGATCCCCTCGTTGGATCAGGTGAGAGGTGACCACGTCTAGCCCTCGTCAGTGGCTGTGGGCCTCCGTCGGTCATCGTGGAGACCGGCAGCTGGGCCGGCAAAGGGAAGAGAAATGAAAGAAAAACAAAACAAGGAAAGAAAAGAAGGAAAAGAGAAGAAAAGGAAATGGGAAAAGAAAAGAAATAACTAATAAAAAATCGAAAAAAATAATATATAAAATTAAATAAAATGCCCACATCAACGCTAATTGTGTCAATAAGATGACCAATGTCCATATCAACAATTTAAAAATGTCTAAGATTAAATTAGCCGAATGGATTAAATTAATACAAATGTAAAAGATTTAAGAGTAAATTAGTTCAATTAAAAAATTTAGGACTAAATTGATATTAATATAATACATTTAAGAATTTTTTGGTACTTTTCCCCATTTACATCATATCCCATTTTCCTATCCTAAAGACTAGGCTTCATTTATTTCATGAAAATTGAATGATTCATAAAATGTTTTCTACAAATGATCGCTTGTGAAAAATGAGAAGTATTGTCATATTTCACCAAAATGATAAATTATTTTGAAATGAAAACATTTTCAATTGACTAATTACTTGACTAATCACTTTTAAGAATAAAAAATAATAAAAGTAAATTTATATTCTTTTTTTTTTGATTATTTTAACGGGCCGGATAATATTTTTCAAATCTTTTATCTTTCAAAGGAAGAAGAAGAAGAAGAAGAAGAAGAAGAAGAAGAAGAAGAAGAAGAAGAAAAGAGAAGAAAAGAAAAGAGAGAATTGTGGAACAAAAAAATAACTTTTTTTTTTCTTATTTTCATTCCAATTTTGTTCCGGAAACAAAAACATATTTTGAACAAAAACGCAAACAAATGTGTTTCTGTTCTTTTTGTTCCCGAGAACGAAAAAACAGAAAATTTGTTCATGAACAGAAAAAAAACATAAACATGCACGCCCTTACTTGACTAATCACTTTAAGTAATAAAAGTGATTATTTTAAGGATAATATTTTTCGAATCTTTTATTTTTCACGCAACATAAAGCCCTAGAAGGGCGGTCTTGAAGGGCGAATAACAAATGGAATACATAGCGTGCGCCCATGCGAAAACATATTTCATGCCTCCATTACTCAAAATACCGACCGTTCATGTTAGCGTGTGATAAGGATTCCAATCACCCGTTGCGTTGGAATTTCGAAACTCTCCATCATTATCTATTGATTTTTCTGCACATGTCGCGTTCACGTGATGTAACAGCAGCAAGAGAAGAGAATGCCTTCTCCTGCCAGTAAAATGACGAATCGTCAGTGTTGTAAACCACAACATTACACCACGTAAAAGTAATGATCCTCCATGAAGCATCCCTACGTTTGCAAACATGTATAAAAGTAGTAACTAAGGCGAATTACGCACTATTAATCTCAAAAAAATGAAATTATTGTTAGATGTTTCACAATAGTTATGAGGTAGATTAATTTAATTTATGAAAAAAAGGAGGGAAGAGAGAAACTCTAAAAGGCCGAGAAGAATCTCATAGAGAAGCGCTATATGAGATACTTTAATATCAAGACGTCTCAACCTAAATCTTAAAAATTCCAAGAAGTGGTTGTGTAACACAACATTCATTATTGCGAGTCCCCACACCATGTATTGGCACACCATTTAGTAACTTGATGCTACATTACAACACTCGCCTTCATCCATCAGTACATACTAAATTAGTTATCCGATGCAAGACTATGCTTCACTAATGCATCCGCACACGCACCTTAATGTAAGTAATGCAAATAAACAAACTCCCAGATCGAATAATCCACTATTTCAAAATAAACTATTGCTATCAATAAGTTATGGAGCGAATTGTCAAGATTCGATCTTGAAACATGGACTCCAATATCATTTGGGACATATCATCCTTTCTAAAATTGTAGCTTATTGCCTACGCTATTGAGTTAGGTCGCCCACTTCTAGGAAAAAACATCGCATGGTCTATAGATCATATAGATCAAGTCCATCTAGACTGTTGATCATGTGGAGTCCACAATGAAGGTCACACAATTAATGATAGAAATGATATTAGTTCACATGATTTATGTATCATACAATAGCTTAAATGTCAGTCTTATTCGAAGAAGTAAGAATCACCGTTAAAGGGGCGAGGGCGACCCAGATGACTAAGCATCATGAGGTTGCACGAAGTCAAGACATTCAATTTACTCTCTCATGACGGCAACCCATAAGACTAAGCTATCGCATGAAGTCAAGACGTTCAATTTACTCTCTCATGACGGCAACCCAGAAGACTAAGCTGTCGCATGAAGTCAAGACGTTCAATTTACTCTCTCATGATGGCAACCCAGAAGACTAAGCCGTCGCATGAAGTCAAGACGTTCAATTTACTCTCACATGACGGCAACCCAGATAACTCAGCATCACGAGGTTGCATGAAGTCAAGACGTTCAATTTACTCTCTCACCACTCGGAACAAGCAACGAATATTCAATCTCCTGCGACACGTGTCGAACGTTCAACCAGTCCGCACTTTCTATATAAACTCACCAACCCAGTCACGTTTAGACTCACCCAATTTGCTAGAGCAATTGCTTTCATATACTCCACAAAAGTTAGCTCTCACTTATATAGCTCGGAGAATTCGCAATGGCCCGCCTGCATTGTTGAAGCTGGCTTGTCTGCTGCTCGCATACATGGCGGTGGCGGTGGCTCCGGTGGCTCGAGCCGCAGTTACATGCAGCCAGGCCCCGTGCATTCCCTACATGAGGAGCGACATGGGACCCATGCCGGCGTCTTGCTGCAACGGGTTCAAGTCGCTCGACTCGGCAGCTCAGACCATGCCGGACTGCCAAGCCACTTGCGAGTGCTTGAAACCGGTCTCGGGAAGCATCTCCGACCTTAACTACGGAGTCGTCGCTGGGCTTCCCGAGAAGTGTGGGGTCAGCATCCCGTACAAAATCAGCCCCGGCACGAACTGCAGCAAGTTTGTGCTTCTTTTAGCCCGTGGTCAAAAGGAGCAACAAAACCTTGTTTTTTCTTGATCACATATGATAACATGTCACGTGATACATGCATCATATAACACATACTTTCCGACTGTTTTTGCTTTTGCTTTTTTGTTTTTTGTTTTGTGTTTCTTTGAAGTTTATAGTTGTGAAGCTCATTGTTAGATGTTTTGTTGCAATGTGAAGTGAGAACGGATCATGCGGGTACTTTTCAGCTTTGGAGATAGAGTCGGTAGCTTCGAATAAAATGAACGTCTGAACCAATACTAGGTTTTTAAACTCGATTATGGATGACTAGCATCCTTTGCTTGTGCTATGTACTAATAAGAATATAAATGAAGGAAATTATATTATGTTTCGTTTCCCTTGTTCTTAGGGCCTATTTGGTAACCGACTAAATAATGCTCTATTTTATTCTTTTTTTCCAAGAATATTAAAAAAAAAATCTATTTGATATTTTTTTTTGTTTTCAAAAATATATTTAGAACAAAAATCAAGAAGTAAAGAAAAAAATTTATTTTTTTGTTCTCGGGAACAACTCCAAAATCAAGTCCATTTTCTTTCTTTCTTTTTTTCTTTATTCATTTTCTTCTTTTCCTTCATCCTTTGGCTAGCAACCTCATTGAAGCATCACCAGCCTCTAGCGAGTTCGAGCCTCATTGGTTGAGCCTCCTTAGCAGCTAGGCTCGGCTCGGCCGAGCTCACTCGACTGCTGGCAATGCTTGACCTCACCAAGCCATCGCGAGGTCGGGCTCGCCATGGCTAGGTGACATCGCCCTCAGGTGGTTTGACGAAGGTGAGCCTTCACGACGACTAGACGAGACTCCGCCTCACCTTGGAACCTTGCCCAAATCTAACGAGACCGAGCTTGCCCAGCCAAGGCTCAATTGAGCCCTCACTAGGCCACCACAAGGGCGGTGCTGCCCCGGCCATGGCGAGGCCAACCTAGCGGTGGCTTGGTGAGGTCGAAGAGGATGCTTTTATTTATACATTAATTACTCAAGTTCTTTATACAACTTAAGAAGCAGCTCCTTGCTAAAGGAAGACACCTATTTCCAATACATTCTGAGGACTAAATATAGCATGAATTCTTCAGGTCCCTCAGTTTCTTTTGGACTCGATGTGGGCTTAAGGGTGAGGCGTGTAAGATTGTTTGTACCCAACCCCAGCGAATCTCTGCAACATCAGGTGCGCTATTGTGGCTGACTAAAACTCACTCTTTCTAACTCTTATGTGAAAAATTTGATTGTCTTCTGATTCTGTGTAGTTGCTGAGAGAACATCTTCTGAAAGAGGAGAAAATGTTGGTGATGATATCAGAAACAAGGCAGTCAGTACGAGCTATGTTCTAACTTCAATTACCTAATGGACTTTATGAAGCTAAAAAGTCGAATTCTGTAAAGCATAGGTGAGATATTGTCTTTTGTGAAGCATAGATTCTATATGACCTGTCCAGGTATGACTTGAAGATATGCATACTCGGAAGAGAATGAAGACAGTGAGGAGGGCATCTCTTTGACAAGTGGTAGCAACGCGATAGGTGATAGTGTGGCCAAACTCGGAGAAGACCTTGAGGAGGAGAAGCGCGAATAGATGGCACTCTATCTGCAGTGATGTCATAATTCTCTGTACATTTTTTTGCACAATCCTTGCTGTGCCTACTACAGACTCACGACCGACATGTTCATAAAGTTTGCAGACACAGAAGAGAGTAATACTACCGACGTACTGTGGATTTACAGTGTGAGGACACCTCTCTCTAGTTACGATTTTTCTTCCTTCTGTGATTATTCAATAGAGAACTCAAACTAGGAAATGGAACTGATAAATGAGAAGATGTCTTACAGCTGAGGCTCTTAACTCTGTGCCCCTCTTTCTTCACATATGACAATTACTTATAGTTGACATCTTTCCGTTAATGCAATTCAATCTCCCTTTTTGGGGTATTTCCCAGTATGTGCTCGGATTTCTTGCATGATGGATTCTGTCCCTTTTCACTGGAATCGGATGTGCTTAACGGCAGGCTTTGCACTGTTAAATGCAATTCAGAGACTGCAATAACCACTAAAAGTTAGAAATAGTTTGAGGCATTAGCATGAGGCCATCTCTACTTCTAAAGAATAAGCCACGAAGAGAACGGTACATCAAATGAGTCATAGCGAGACTATCAGGTACTTGGAAAAGGTATAGAACATACTAATTTTAGATCTGAAAGATATATATGAAGAATACTATACTATAAAAGATGGTCGCACCAGATTTGCTGAAATGATAGAGCTTCAAATTCAAGTGTTGTATGAAGAGAATGCATTCAATCAATTTTTCTTCTTTTATGAGCCGCAGCGGATTGGCTATTCCTTCTTTTCCTCTTTCTGGTGGTGGTAAGTGTGGTCACACTCCATTAAATTCAGTCCTCATGCCCAGTGTAATAAAAGGGTAACAAGCATTTTGATTACTGTCAATCTATTCACAGTAAATCTATGCAAAACACCACATTTATCATTGCGAATTCGATGGCAAGAAGATCCTGTTTACCATGAATCCAGACCTAATCCAGACCTCTAGGTAAATATTGGCAGGTCGAAAGAACAATGGAAGTTTCTGTTGATACTAAACATTTTCAAAACCAAAAGCTTGGGCGTACATAGTCGGACAGGTCCATGTCTATCCCATTAGATTGATCACCTCTAAAATCGGTTTTCCTGTGCAAACTTCCCTGGGGAGTTTCATGGCCAATGCAGATAGGAAATACTTGCCGAACACATATCATTGGTAACTTGGATATAAGCAATTTGATCACTGCAAAGAGAACCTCATCTAACATCTAAATGCTCACCAGGATCTGGCCATTGCTAGGGCCTCAAAGATCTCTCTCTCTCTCTCTCTCTCTCTCTCTCTCTCTCTCTCTCTCTCTCTCATAAATGCACACAGCTAAAGCCTATGCAAAAACCTTGCAGCAGACAATACCTTGTTGTTTCTGTATTGTGACTGCTGTCCTCAATGAGATTATTCAGGTCAACGCAATTCTCTCTTTTTCATCGGAAGAGAGATGAAACATCGGTAGACAAATCTCTCTTTTACTGCACCTAATATGATCGTCATCGGACCCTCTGGCGCTTAAAAGTTCTGCCTCTTCTTTCAGTATGTACCATGCTTATCTGATGATGTCTTGAAATCCTTGATCTTTGTGAACCTCTCCCCAAGGTGAAAGAAACGCGCCTAGACTTCAGCTTTACATGGCTGGGGCAGTGATGGCGATGGTGCCAATGGCTACAGTTGCTATATGAAAGGAGGGCCTTCCGTCCTCTCTCTGAGTAGTATCCTTTTCGTACTTGTGCCGAGATGATGACTCGAATAATCATAACTTATGTCACTCAGGCTATATTCTGCTTCAAAGTCTTGGAAGCGGCGCCGCCCATGGTATACCCGCTCAGTGCTGCTTATCTTGTACCACATGAAACAGCAAATGTGCCCGAGTGCACGCCAGTACGTCTCGCATGCAAGCCAGCACATGTTACAGAGGCTTTTCCCTATGCACTGGCAAATCCCCAGCTTGAACAACAGAAACAGGAATAGTAGAGCTGAAAAACATCACACGAACACGAAAACCCTTCAGCCGATCATGAAATTGTACGAATAGTGTTTCCTAGTTCCTAATCAAATGTAAAAGATTATTATGCGAGAATTACTCGCAAAAGCTTCAAATGAAAAGGCAGATGGTTCTCTAAACATTGCATCCTGCCAATAAGTACATCTTAAAAGCAGAAAGTTTTCTCAAACTCGTCTGGAATCTGAGAGAATAACAAATGATGAAAGCCGTCGCCGGAAAAACCCCGCCATTATTTCTCTGGTAGGATGCTAAGATGAGATTATCAATATGGAAAAGACAGGATATATCCTTTACCATAGTCTCAACCAAAAAGTACAACAGAATAAGAACTGAAGGACCGATTTTTGGATCGCAAGTCAAATCTATTTTCACCTAGCGATGCGAAGCTGGGTGGGTAGCGGAGAGAAATGACATTCTGAACGGAGAGATAATAAGGGAAATGAGTACATTACCTATGTAACAGAGGACACATATCAGAAAGAGTTCGATCAGTTTCGTGACACATAGATGCTCGATAAAACAAACTACATCCCACGGTCCCGAGCATAGTTCCCTGCATCATTGGAAAACAGTGTGAAACTAGGTGAAAATATGGAGACGGGAGCAATGAGGTGAAACAGAATGGTAACTCAAGAATTTAATATAGGCGAAAGATAAATCGCCCGTAAAAGATATTGAGAAATGCCAGAAACAATTGTTATTTCTTTTTTTCTTTGTTTTGTTACAAGCAAACCAGACCAGGAATGGACTTATATGGTTTCAGACATAACAACATGAACAAGAACTATAATATAACAACATAAGAGTTGTAATTGGCGGACGCCAAAGCTTCCTCAACGAAGCAAAGTTTATATTAAGAACGCACTTGCACGATCTGCCAAAAATGGTCTTGATTGGGGCAGCAACAGCATTTCCAACGATAGAGCCGACGCTATGAGCAGCTTTACTTAGAACATCTCCCATTCCTTTATGTGCCTTTCTCCATCCAAATCAGTGCCTGAGAAATAATAAATTGCAACACTAATGTCATTCCCCGAGGGTGAAATGATAACAAAAAAGGGGTAACACAATCCTCCAACTTCTGTTCTTTTGTCACAACCGTTCAATGCAATTTTTCCTGTCTACATTATGAGGAAAACTGAACAACCTCCTGCAAGGAACAATGCAAAAGCTTCAGGGTTTCCCTTTGTCCAAAAATCATCGAAAGCCCCAAAAAAGGAAAACGGCTGTTTACATTGCATCTTCTCATTGTTGTCTAAACTGAGTTCTATGGCTTTTACGCAAACAAGATCATGGAGAAAAATGGAAACTGCATATTATGCTTCTCACGAGTGAAGCAGAGATGGAGGAACACTTTGTAATGTGAAGACTCTCCGGGTTTGTTCGATCTTCACCGAATGCTTCGGGCGGCGATGTGCACTTCGGGGTTGCTTTTGTTGCCCAGAGCAGCCTCCCACTCCAGAGGGAACAATGGAAGGAGGGGATGCCAGGAACCCATTTAAGAGTACGTTCGACAGAACAGAATGCTCGAGAGAGATGGAAGCGCCGAAAGCATCTACGGGATTCCCATCTGAACCGACGACAAGACCATCGATGCACAGATCCAAACAGACATTTCTCTTCCACAGACTATCGGAGACGACGAATCTGTGGGAGGGGGAGACAAAAAGGGCACCACTTTTACAAAGCGTTAGTTGAACTGAAGGAGAGGATGAACAAACGGTTACCATCCCTCGTTATCAGTTTTCCTTGTGTTCATGGCTCTAGGCATATACATTTGAGAATACATTTGATAATCAACATAAAATTCTGGATACAATAAATTCCCTATCATGTGTTTTTTTTTTTTTTTGGTAATGGTAATAAATATATAGAGCTAGGACAAATGTACAAAAGATCGGTCCCAAAACCTACACTCTCACGAACAATGTAAGAGTGAAGGGGATCCGATGCAAAACAAATACCAGCTAGAAGAACAACCACAAGGGTACAAGGAAGACAACTAGAAACCAGACAAACACAGAACAGCCAAGGCGAACCTCAGTCCTAACGCCAAAGCAAAGAAACGGAGAAGCCACAAAATATAGCCACAAGGCGAAACAAAGCAAAGACGGCTTAAGGAGAGAAGATCGCCGGATCAAGACCCCAGCCTCTTTGAAGTCTTCTATTTCTCGGAGATGGAGGAACCTTGCTAAAAGTAATGGCTCTATCTCTAACCACCTTGAGAAGGTGGTTTTTGAGAGCCGGAATCACCAAAGATTCACCACAAAAGATGATTGCATTCCTCTTTTTCCATATAAGATGACACAAAGCTCCAAAAGAGAAGCGTGCAATCTTATGGTAGAAATCCATCCCAGATAAGAATTTCTTGGCCCAGAGGAGCACCTCTTTCCAGCATCTATTCCTCCAAGGGAGATTACACCTGGCGGCCCAAAAGAAGGCCAGAGAAGCCGAGATGCCGCACCCGAAAAATAGATGATCGATGGAGTCTGGAACTTCATTACAAAAAGCACACACGTTAAAATCAATTCTAACATAGGATAGAAGCATCACCTGAGTGGGAAGGCGATTTTTGGATATGAGCCATAGAAGAAACTAGTATCGAGGGGCTATAGCATTGTCCCAGACTAGAGAAGCCCTATCATGTGTTTGATTCTTATCGAAAATAGGATAAAATCGGATTTGAAAGGATATAAATCTCATAAAAATATCAGAGTATCTCATAAGAAGATGAGATATTGAGATAGATGTAAATAGGATTTCTAATATCCATATTATAAAGATTATTTTTATCGAACATGAAACTTCTTAAAATAATAAAATTGAAATAATATTTGAATTATAATATAAAAAAGAGAATTAAAAAATAAAATAAAAATCGTTTTTATTTATATATTTGAATTTCTTTCTACCTTGTAATTCATATTCAATAAATATAAATATGTATTTAGTATTTATATTTATTACGTATTTTGGATATTTAAGTGTTTTTGGTATATTAGTTTGGTTTATTATTTAATAAAATTTTATTAGAGAATGGTGGAATGGGAAAAAAAAAAAAAAAAAGAACAAAAATATGAGGGAAAATTGATAAAATAATAAAATAAAAATGAACTTGCATGAATATTATCATCATCTCTATTTATGCAATTTTTAGGTTCTTTAATACTGATATGCCGTTTATACCAAACAATGGATATGATAGGATATGAATATATCCAACTTTATTATAATGATTTACCAAACGGTAGATAAGATATAAAAAAATTCATGAATTTCATATCTTATCTTATATAGCCCTACCTAACTTGAAATTCAAATGACCAAAAGAAGCCTAAATTGATTTAACCATAATTCATGGATTTTGTGAAGGGATGCAATCACCTATTGGTGTCTAATTATATAATAGTCATCATCTATGCTTTACTTGCGTGTGGGTTTCGCCCCCACGTTGTTCAACACGACTCTTTTTTGGAAATTATCATTTGTAAAATTAATTTGAACATACCCAACTGTGGGCAACTGTGCTGAATTAGAATCTCACTTTCATCGCCGAGGTCAAGGGTTCGAAACTCGCAATTGCTGAAGCGTTGTAAGTGCGGGGCTATGATGTTAGGGTCCTGTGCTAGTCTCCCCCGAGATATAGGAGTCAGGCCCGACGGTGCCATTGGGCACGGCGGGTCAAGGCGGAGTACTCGGTTAACAAAAAAAATCAATTTGAACATCACATTTCAAAAGAGGTCGAATGACTTTCTCAACTTAAGTCTATATGTAGTGACCATCAATGTACTACGAGGTTAGGTTTATATCTCTCTCGTGTGCAAATCAGATGAAGAACGATGATGCATAAAATCGACAAATTGGTAAGGTTGAGGAGAACATAAGGAATGATGTATAAAAATGAGCATGAATAATTGAAATCTGGTTTTTAAACTTAAAAAAAAATTATTGGTCCACCTGAATTATGATCACGAAGTATCATGAGGTGGCATCATTTGAAACATTTGAATTAATTGCTCTAATTAATTGCAACGACCAACCGATACCTACTCAACTTCCACCGACACACGTGTCCAATGTTCAAACCCCATTTCACATTTACACCATGTCCCCCCTTCCCGTCCCAAAGACTTTATGCTTTTCATACTGATTCATGGCAAGATTCTATTTATCCCGCAAAAATTGAATAATTTAAAAATTGTTATTTTAATAAATAATCGTTTGTGTTACTCATAAATTGAATAAAAAAAATGTTTTTATCTTTCACGAAGACATTTAGCTATAAGTTATTATTGAGAATAAAAACATTTATTATTGACTAATTATTTTAAGTGATACAAGTGACCATTTCTAGAAAATATTTTTTAAATCATCCATTTTTTAAGAAACAAACGAAATTAAAAAGAGGCGGTCTTTAAGGGTGAATAACAACACAGCATGCGCTCATGGAAAACATATTTCATGCCTTAATCACTTGATTGACATACCGCACATTCATGTTAGTGCGTGATAAGCATTTCAATGACCGTTTCCGTTTGAATTTTGAAACTCTTGATTATTATCGATCAATGTCTTCACACATGTCACGTTCACGTGATGTAACCGCTGCAAGAGAGTGCCTTCTCCTGCCAATAAGATGACAAATTGTTAGTAGTGTAAAATTAAGTCACAACATTACACCACGTAAAAGTAATGATCCTCCATGAAGCATCCCTAAGTTTGCAAACATATATGAAAGTAGTAACTGAGACGAATTATGCACTATTAATCTCAAATAAAGAAATCATCATTAGATGTTTCACAATAATTATGCAGTAGATTGATTTGATTAAAAGGCCAAGAGGATGAGATACTTTAATATCAAGATGTCTCAACCTAAATCTTAAAAATTCCAAGTAGTTGTGTAACACAACATCCATCATTGCATGTCGCCACACCGTGTGGTAACACACCATTTATTAACTTGTTGCTACACTATAACATCCACCTTCATCCATTGTACTTCATCAGTGCATACTAGATTAGTTATCCGATGCGCTCGACTGATGCATTCGCACATGCACCCTTGCATGAGTAATGAAAATAAACGACTTCCCAGATAGAATAATCCGCTATCTTAAAATGAAATATTGCTATCAATAAATTATCTTTGGATTGAATTGTTAAAATTCGTTCCGACATATCTGTTGCAATATCATGTGAGACAAATCATTCTTTTCTAAAATTTTAAAATTGTTAGGACATGGATCAACAATGTATAAACATGATTCTCAACGAACACCATTTGGCTAAGATAATTCGCAGGTTATTGCCTAAACTATTGATCATAGAAAGAAACATTGTACAGTCTATATAAATCATATAGATCAAGTCCATCTAGACCATTGATCATGTGAAGTGCTTGATAAAAGTTCGCAAAATTAATGATAGAAATGATATTGGTTCACATCATTTATTAGCCATGTAAAATAGCTCACATGTCGGTCTTATTCGGAAACATAAGAATCGCAATTAAAGGCACGGCAGCAACCAAATGACTAATCATCATGAGGTTGCATGGAGTCAAGACATTCAATTTACTCTCTCATCACTCGCAACGACCAACCAATACTCAACCTCCCTCAACACGTGTCGCACGCTCAACCCCTCCCCACCTTCTATATAAACTCACTAACCCAATCACGTTTAGACTCGCCCAATTTCCAAGTACAATAGCTTTCATATCCTCCACAAAAGTTTGCTCACAATGGCTTCCTCTGCATTGTTGAAGCTGGCCTGCGTGCTCCTGGCGTGCATGGTGGCGGTGGCTCCGGCGGCTCGAGCTGCAGTGACGTGCGGCCAGGTGTCGAGCTCTCTGGCCCCGTGCATTCCCTACTCGAGGAGTGGCGCAGGGGCCGTGCCGGCGGCTTGCTGCAATGGGATCAGGTCGCTCAACTCAGCGGCTCGGACCACGCCGGACCGCCAAGCCGCTTGCAAGTGCTTGAAATCGCTCACAGGAAGCATCTCCGGCCTTAACTACGGAGTTGTCGCCGGGCTTCCCGGGAAGTGCGGGGTCAGTATCCCATATAAGATCAGCCCTAGCACCAACTGCAACAGGTATGTGCCTCTTTTAGCCTCGTGGTCCAGAGGGGCGACAAAACCTTGTTTTTCCTCAACCACCGATCGTTAGTATGTCACATGATACATGCTTTGCATAACGCATACTTTCTTCATATCTCGATCGGCTGTTTCTCCATCTTTTTTTCTTTATTTTGTCTTTGAGAAGTTTATAGTCGTGAAGCTGATGGTTTGATGTTTTGTTGCAGCGTGAAGTGAGAATGGATCGTACGAGTACGTTTCAGCTTTGGAGATCAAAAGAGTAGTTAGCTTCGAATAAATTGAATGTACGAACCGATACTAGGTTCGTAACTCCATTATGTATGACCAGCATCCTTTGCTGGTGCTATGTACTAATAAGAATATAAATGAAGGAATTATAGTACGTTTCCTTATTTATGTTCTAAGTATTATTTCGTGTTTTCTTTTTTCATTTGCCTTCTCATATTGGAAATTTTCAAAGGAAGAAAAGAAGAGGTGTTCAAGGTGTGAATAACGAATAGACATATGGTGCGAGATAAGGGGACAGACGGAGCCAACACAAAATGTTATTAGGGTCGAATCAAAACCAAAGTGATAGTTCACAGATGCTCCAATCTCCTTGACAATCATGTTAAGTTCAAGCTCATATCGTTATGACTAATGCGAAAGCTTAAACAAATCAAACGATTTGTGCAAGAAATGAATGGTAGAATTTAAACCTGAACTAGAGCGATTTACGTGTTAAATTCTTATAGAATGGATCCACAATATATAAACATAGTTCTCAACGGTTATTAATTTGATAACATTAATCATTGCACGCAATAATTTACTAACAGTATAGTTGCCTGAACTACTGAACTAGGTTAGCGACTTCTTGGAAAAATAATTTACGATCTATAAACAATATAGATTGAATAACCTATCTATACCATTGATCATATGAAATTCACAGTGGACCTCACACAATTAATGATTGAGATGTCATTGTTCTTTATGATATCATTAGTCATGTAAAGCTTCTCCGCTTCTAGCACGTACGTGTAAGCAGAACGAGGAACCTGTCGGTCGTACTCAAGAGAGGTCCAAATCACAATTAAGGCTCACTACCAACCAAATGGCCAGGCATCGTGAGGGTTCTGTAATTATATGTAACCTAGAAATAGGGACATGAAGTCTTCATGTAATTTAAAAAAGTTTCAGATCTCTAAATGAGTTTTAACTTATTGAACTCACTTAAATCAAGGCTCTCAAGGTTTTCGCAAGCTTCAAAAGGGGAGTGAAAATCTGAACTCGAATGTTATTCTAAAAAAATTCAAAACGGCAACAATTCATCCACCGGATAATTTTGATAACACCATGTTTAACATTTTTAAATGAAAGGAAAAGAAAAAAGAATGAAAGCTAACATTAGACATGATGTTGGTATCTCGTTTGAATATATAATGAAGGCAAATAGCGTGTGGGAGAAGATAAAAAAAGCTATAGAATCTGAGTGAGGAGAGCATGTCGTCCTGCTCAGTTAAGACATTGGTTACACTTGATTTGCGCAACACAGCCAACGACAAGTACTTACCTCTCCAAGACACTTGTCCTATGTTTAAGCCTTCCTCACTTCCTACTTAAAACCCTAAACACCCCATCATATGTACATTCATCGAATTTCTTAATATCATCTTCTATTGAGATAATTTCCAAAAAAAAAAAAAAATCATAAAACTATTATAAACCAACAAATTCAATAATAAACATTTCAATTGTGTCAACTTCTTCATAAATATTTTAACTATTTATCAATTTAGCTCTTCCAGTCAATTTTGACCAGAATATATTACTTTCAAACTTTTGAAAAGCTTGGCACACGAAATCATTAGATTAATTGAGACTAAGGATATATTTATTTTAGGGAAAATTTCTTGATAAAGAAAAATATTTTCTTACTTTCAGGTTCAGAAGGTTAAGAGGGTAATTTTCCCAACTTTGAGAATTTATATTTTTTTAATCTTAAGTAACTATTTATTGACCGATCATTTTCAATAAATTAAACTTGTGAAAGCTTTAAAAAAAATCAAATCGCGAAAAAACACCGCAGTAAGCGTCTATGAAAAGTCTTGTCAACCTAATGAATGAGGATGTAATTTCACATGTTATATTCGTAGGAGTACGGATCCAATCAAGGCTCAAAAGCAGGGACGGCCACCTTGAATGAGACGGCATTCAATCCCGCTAGGCGCTAATCAATACTCAACTACCAATCTCCTGTACTCTCACCCACACGTGTCGCACGACCAATGGCCTTTTCCTAACCATGCGAACTTATAAAACCTACCCACGCCCATCGCATTTAAACTCATCTAATTTATTGGGACCGCCTTTCGCATTCTCCCGATTAGGGGTGAGCATTCCCACCGATCGAGAATCGTCCACCGGAAATTAATTTCAAAAAATTAAAATTTAAAACCACCCCTTGGCATGATCCGATTTTCTGATGGGTTCGTAGAACTAATCCCATTAAGTTTCCTTAGACAAATCAGAAAAAATGACGAGAGAAAGAAGCCTATTATATTGATATTTTCTTGCCCTCCACAACTTTTAAAGCTTCTGCACGACCTACTGCAAGCCTCAAGTGGCTCTCATTTAAGCTGACAAGTGAAATGAGCCTAAGACCCTCGGAAACAATGATGCAATGCAGATAATTTCTTCCTTTTCTTCCTTTTTGTTTTTCAGGATAGCGAGCGATCATCATAACTAGGCTAGGGTTTGTTTTGTTTCTTTGACTTTTCACTGTTGTTGAAAGGGAACTATATATATATATATAATAGTCCGGTCCAAATGAGTAAGCGAGCAGTTCTACGCTTAAAATAAGGAACCAAATAGATCCTTATCAGTTCTAGTAAATGGGAACTAACAATTTTGGGCCAGTTTTAATTCCAGATGGTTCTTAATTTCTTTGCATACCCCTACTCCCAACATATATGGCGGTAGCAACAATGGCTTCGGCTACTTGAGCCTCAAACATGCGGCTCGTCGTTGAGGGCGCTCAAGCTCGATGCATTCCTGCGCAAGGTCCATGCTGGCGACTTGCTGCAGCAGAATCCGATCGCTAGACTTGGCTACCAAAACCAGGCCGGACCACCAACGTACTCGCGAGTGCTTGGAAGTGGCTTCTGGAAGCATTTCCGGCCTTAACTACGGAGCCTTCGCGAGCAGTGCGGCGGGATCAGCATTACATTTATGCTCCGCACTTCATGAAAAATGAAGAATTTTTAAATCATGGACCGGTGTGGACTAAAACTTGAAGGCTCAATACTCGCCCACAACACCCAAGCATTTTCCTGGTAATTCAAGGGCAAGACTACAAAAGGCCAGTTCTTAGTAGGCGATGGAGCAACCCACAAACATCCATGTAAGTCCAGGTACTTGGCCTATTCAAGAGGCCATAACCCAGAATAAATGAGTGGGATTCGAATACGTGATCTCTAATTTATAAACTAAAAATTAGTAGACATTCCAATTAACTCGGTCCTCCATGAGGATTAACCAGGTCTAATCATGTGACACAAACTAACATAATGTTTTATCCTTGAGACAAGGCGAGGAGTACCTCAAAGGCAGGCGTTTTAATTTTATCCTAGAGGAAACTTACCATTGGCCACCTCAAATTGGAAAAGTTCTTATATGTACTCGAATTTGTGAGCTCACTTCATCTTAATCATTAATGATGTGGATCTCACGTAAAATTCATATGATCCAATGACTAAATGTGGTAGGCTCGTATACACTACGTGCATGTGAAATTTGCTTCAAGATCATAGGTGAAAAATTTATGACATACCATTGGGGTCTATTCATACTTCCCATCAACAAGATAGCACGGGAATTCCATTCCTTGGTAAGCGGATGGGAGTTTGAGGGCTGCCTTGATAAGGGTTGCTGGGACAACGCTCTCAAGCTGCAGGATCGTTTGTATAGTTTGAATCCACATTTTATTGATAGTTTGGGATTGAGCCCACGAACAGCTACTATGTATATACAATTTTTTTTTTAATAATAAATGAGGGTTATAATAGAGATGTGTGGAGTGATCATTATAGTGAAATTCTCTGTTAGATGTAGTCCTAATTTCTCTTTCCATTTCTCGCTTTTGCTCTTTATTTCGTTGCGTTTATGTGCCGAGTCCTAACAGGTATGCACTCGTGAATAAATGCTTCAAACTTGATTACGCCATATTGTCCTAATATCATTGTCGATATTTATGACTTTATTGTATTTGATTACAATTCAATGTGGTATAGTTTTATGTTACATATAGAATTAGAGTGTGCCGTAGAAAATGCCAGATTGTTGGTAGATTCAATTCTCCAATATGCACGAGCCATCCTAAGCTCTCTTAACAAAGAGGTGTGGAGTGCTAATATAGTAGAATTATCTACTAAATGTACTATAATTTAAGGGTAAATCAGAATAAACCTTGTACCTCAATTTTTTTTCTCTATCTATTTCATTGTATTTGTACGTTGAATCCTAACAGGTATGCACTCATGCCAAATAAATGTTACGAACTTGATTACATTGTATTGTCGTAATGTCGTTGTCAATATTTATGACTTTATTGTATTTGATTATGACTCAACTTTGTATAGCTATATGATACATATAAAATTAGAGTGTGTTGTAGAAAGTTCCCGATTGTTGGTAGATTCAATTCTCCAATATGCACGAGCCGTCCTAAGCTATCTCTAAATACACTCTCTCTCTCTGATATTTACCGAACTCCATCATAAAAACTAAATGAGATTCACCTACCAACCCAAACCTCCTGTTAAAATCTCCTATATAGACGCCAGCTTCTTCATATAATCCCCAAGAAGAAGAAGAGAACAGAAAGTGGTGTTTCATCCAAAGGTCTTGCAAGTGCCCTTCAAGCAAACTAGCCACGAATATGGTCAACCCCGGTCTCCTCAAAACCGCAGCTCTGGCGGTGGCCATCGTGTACATGGTGGTGGCCAACGTGCCTCCGGCCACGCCGCAGATGTCCTCGTGCAACCAGGTGGTCAACAGGCTGATGCCGTGCGCATCCTACGTGGTCAACGGCGGGGGCGTGCCGCCTGCCTGCTGCAGTGGGATCCAGTCGCTGAACTCGGCGGCGAAGACCACGGCCGACCGGCAGGGCGTCTGCAACTGCCTTAAGTCCGTCCTCAACGGGATCCCCTCCAATGCCTACAACATCAGCCTCGCAACGGGCCTGCCGGCCTCGTGCGGGGTCGACATCCCTTACAAGATCAGCCCCTCCACCGACTGCAAGAGGCAAGTGTAACGTTTCAGCCGATAGATTAACGAAGTCAAAATGCCTTAGAATGCACGCGCTAAGTCTCATTTTTTCGATTTGCGCGAAACTGTATTGCAGCGTGAAGTGAGAGCAAGATGGAACTTAGGCAGGACGAAGTGCTTCCAGTTCTAAGGGCGGGACATGGATCAACATCAGAATAAGAGGAACTACCGTTGCCTTGCGTCCGGTTTTCTCTAGTTACGATAGTAGTCGTTGCCGCGTCGTTCTGGATCTTGTGTCGAGCAGCGATGCGATGCATTGTGTAATATGGTCCGATGTGTTCTCGTCCTAGGCCATCTATGGATAAACTACATTGTGCTTTTTGAATGTTAACGTGTTTTCTGTGCTTACCTTTTTATTGTTACGTCCACATCAATTAATAAATTTTGAGAGGCTACGGAGACCAAGAGCCGCACTTAAGTTGGGCTGCGGGGGCTCAATCTAGCTTTAGGAAACTCTCAAATACAGATGGTTTCAGATCACATGATTTAGAACACGAAGGATGAGCCATTTGGCCAAAACCTAACATGATAGCTAAGTTCGGTACGTACAAATGCTTGTAGATAGCTCACACGAGAGTTTTATTGACCCAAAATCAATTAGAGATATAATTTGACAGGTTAGATTACTATAGTTTCGTTAGCAATTTCATTGGAAAGTTCATAAATTCGAAAAGTTGGTTGTAAGTTATGCAAAAAACTATTGGTAAGTTACCAGCAAATTGAGAAAAGAAAAAAAAAAGTCACGAGTAAGTTTTCCTACAAATGATCATGCGAAAAAGGATACTAGAAGTGTTATAAGTTATGTATGGCGCTGATTTTAGTGTTAAAAGTTTTTGTCGGCTCACTTAAATGTCAAAATTAGAGTTAATTAATTATTTAAGTGCATTCAACGAGAAATTCCTATTAGGAAAATTATATAGCTTTCATAATTAAATTTTTTATCTAAGGTGACATTTTTCTAGCACTAAAGTAATCATTTTTTTGTTTAAATAACAACTAGCATTGAATTGGTTGCTTTTTAATGTGTTATACGACATTGTTATTGGGCACATCGGTGGGCCACATAAGATCGAAAAATTAATAAAATATGATCACATCAGATTTCCAGTTACTCATATCAAAGTTGGCACTTAAGTGATCCAAAAAAAAAAAAAAACTTTTGACATTAAAGTAAGTATCTTACACAATTCATGATACTTTTAGTTCCCAATGATCATTCGACTCTTGTTGAAATTTATCACTATGGAATACAATTTGTAATCACGAAACCATGAAATTCAAGGAGAAGGGCCTTTTTCCTCGAAGTAGTATCATATATACATGTCTGGTTATGTAAATCTTGAAAATCAATCATTTGTTGTAACCAGGAAAAGCGACATCATTGTTACATGAAATAGAATTAAACATAAGGAGACTATCAATCGATTTTGCAAGCTTGTACACGTAGGAGTGACCTATTTGATACTGGTACCGAGTTGATAATATATATAGGGATGGAAATATGTTGAAGGTTCTTAAATTTTTGTTATCATTAAAGAAATAATACAAGGACTGTTTTTCACAGAAAACCAAATGCGAGGACCAAAATGTATACAAATCTAAACGTACGGGAATTGAAAGTTGAATTTTCAACTAGAGACACTAGGGTTGTGCATTGGTCCCCGTATAAACCAAGAATCGGTCAATTCTCGTGGTTCCTACGAGAATTAGTTCGTTTCTCGGTTCCAAATCTAGTTCCCAATTCCAAGAAAAGAACTAGACGGAATCAACCCAAAGTATATTATTCGTTTCTAAAAGTAGAAATTACTGTGAGAGTAATCTCCTCTTTCACTAATTACCTTCTTATAAGTAGTAATTGCATCCTACACAAAAAATAATTTTCAATATATTTAAGAATATTTGAGAAAAAAAAGCATTTAAAAAAAAAAGTAAAACTGTCAGTTTTTGAGACAACTAGGAACTGGATTAAAATTGGTTTTGATTAGTCCAATCCGATCTGATCTAGGTCCACAGTGAATAAGGTTGATTCTCGATTTCACAATCTGGGAACCAACTTTGTTATGTTCAGTTCGCAATTTTAGGATTGGAATTGACTCTTCCCAAAACCGATCACCTCTATCACATGTCAATGATAGCTTTTGCCTCGATAATACTTCTTTAGATTTTGAAGAGGAATTTGATGGGAAATTGATAAAGCAAAATATGGAGACCCCAAAATGCACTAGTACCAAAGATATAAGATGAATGTTACGTGATATTTCATTATGTCGTGGCGCATCGATTCATTATCAATTATTGACCAATTACTTAGCTTTTCTCATTGCACATCTTTGTTAAATTACAAAATTTCCGCACTAAGGAAAGTAAGTTTAGTTAAACTGATTCAATGGTTCTGTATATCATGAGTGGACCTAATCACGACCCAAACAAGGGGCGAGTCTAAAGAAGTAATTTCTGATTGTCCTTGAGCTCGCCTACATCCGTAGACCTGCTTGAGCTCGTTCAAGTCCAGTCTATTAATGAAAATGAATATTTTTAAATCACGGACCGGCGGGGATTGAAAATTTTAGACCAGATGTTCGCCCTACATCACCTAAGCCTTTTTAAAAAAATAATAATAATCCAAGAATAAAAGCACGCTCTATATCTAAATTTTAACAACCCCATTCAATCATTCAAAGAAATACAAATGATCAATTCTTGAAGGTCCACGGAATAATCTGCAAACATCCATGTAAATCCAGGTACATGACCTATTCAAGAGGCCGCAACCCAGATTAAGTGCGTGGGATTTGAGTAAGTTATTTTTAGTTTCTGAAGTGGAAATTTGTTCCAAAGGAAACTCACCATAGGCCATGCAAAGTGGAATACTTCTTAAATGTATACAAGTCATGTAAGTTCATTTCATCTTAGTCATTAATAATATGGATCTCATTCTGATGATTGAGATATAGTGAGCTTGTATTCCCTGTGTGCGTGCGAAATTTGCTTCAAGATTGTGAATGAAAATTCTTTGAGATATGCACTCATACCGGACAAATACTTTGAACTCGATATGATGTACCGTCATAACATGATCAATATTTATGACATTCTTGTGCTTGATTATGAATGAATAACGTTGCATAATTGTAACTTGTATGGTACATGGAATTACAGTGTACTGTAAAAAGTGACCTGTTGTAGTCGTAGTCAATTCCACAACCCGCGGGCCGTACTAAAGTGTCTCCAAACAGTAAACACTCTCTCTCTCTCTCGAATTTAATCTCCCCAACCAAACTCCACCAGAAAAATTAAATGACATTCACCTACCAACTCAAACTTCGAGTTAAATTCTCCTCCTATTTAAACACGCATTCTTCATGTATTCCCCAAGAAGAAGAAGAGAACACAAGCGGTGTATCATCCGAAAGTCTTGCGAGTGCACATCAAGCAAAGTCGCCATGAAAATGGCCAACCCCAGACTCCTCAAAGCCACGGCTCTGGCAGCGGCAGCGGCGGCCGTCGTGTGCATGGTGGTGGCCAATGCGCCTCCGGCTGCGGCGCAGGTGTCCTCGTGCAACCAGGTGGTCAACACCCTGATGCCGTGCGTGTCCTACGTGCTCAATGGCGGGGCCGTGCCGCCTGACTGCTGCAGCGGGATCCAGTCGCTGTACTCGGCGGCGAAGACCACGGCCGACCGGCAGGGCGTCTGCAACTGCCTGAAGTCCGCCATCAACGGGATCCCCTACAACGCCTACAGCGCCGGCCTCGCGGCGGGCCTGCCGGCCAAGTGCGGGGTCAACATCCCTTACAAGATCAGCCTCTCCACCGACTGCAAGAGGCAAGTGCAAGGGTAACGTTAGTCAGAATACTTCAGAACATACGTGCTAAATCTCATTTTTTTCTGGTTTGTGCGAACCTGTATTGCAGCGTGAAGTGAGAGCAAAGATGGAGCGCAGGCAGGAGCAGATGCTTCCAAGGGCAGGAGCTTGGATCCACGTTAGAATAAGAGGAACTACTGTCGCCTCGAGTCACCGGCTTTCTCTAGTTATGATAGTACTCATCGCCGTGTCGTTCTGGATCTTGTGTCGAGCCAGGCGATGCGATGCGTCGTGTAATATGGTCCGTTGTATTCTAGTTCTGCACCATCTATGGAGAAACTATTTTGTGCTCTTTTGAATGTTGACGTGTTTTCAGTGCTTCGTGGACCAGCTTTGCCTGTGTCTGTCGCTCTCTCTTGTTCTCAATTCGATGCAAAGCTTGTGAACATAATATGCTTGCTGTGAACAAGCATGGAGCTCTGACTAAAAAAAAAAACAGAGGGGAGGGAGAGAGAGAGAGAGAGAGAACAAGCATGGAGCGAAATATAAACAGATCTTTAATATATAAAGATTGTTATCAAGGAGGAAACTTCAAAACTAACGTATTAGAAATGCTAATAAGATGGGATTAGGATCTTTAATCCTAATACCTTATCGTCACTGAAAGGAGATACTAAGCGAGGCAGAGGATTTATTCCATTACTATACGAGGCTCTGTAGTTATTTAAAATGGTCGAGCAGTGCATCTTGAAATCCCGGATCCAACATTTCATTTGGGATTTATTTATTTCGCAGGAATTAGTGATTTGAAAAACATTTTCCTAAAAATGACCACTTTTATGGTTTGAAACAATTAGCCAATGAAAAATGAATTTTTTTTATTAGTGGCTATAATTTATACATAAATATCTTTCTAAATGATAAAAATATTTTTCATTATTATCTTTTGTATGCAATGTGAGCAATCATTTTAACAAAAATATTTTTTTAAATCATTCAACTTTTTGCAGAACAAACATAATTTAAATATATCAAAAAATAACCTCTCTAATTACCATCTTTATGACAAAAAAAAAAAAAAAGAAAACCATTTTTTTGGGTGACTACAATAGAGTTGGCTCGGTAAAATATTTTCCATTTCAGGAATTGTTATACTATTTTTGAGTTACACTGAAATTTTGAAATGAGTTAGAAATAATTCTCCAGTTTTTGTAACTTTTTTTTTTAATAATTGGACATGGATTTGATGCATGACCGCTGAAACCCACAACCCCGGTCACTGACATGGGATTGGGCGCCCGACCCCGTGCTTGAGTAAGATCTGCCACTTAAAAATATTGTTTGCATAATTCCGGTTTAAGACGATACGAGCTAGAGTTGCAATTGGCGTAATTGAGCGTGAACATAAGTACTATTGGAGCCGATTTGCCTACTGTAACTCCTTAATTCTTGGTAATTTAAAGTAACCATAAGAAATAACTAATAGAAGAAAGAATTTTTGTTGGCTGAGGACCTAGGTCTAACGTCATTTACATTGGCCAAAAGATTAGTGATGATCGGTTCCCGAGTTGAGCCAATTTCTCCCTAGAACTGGGAATCGGATCAGGATCAGTCTCAGGTTGGATTTATTCGATTTAGGATTTTGGCAACTTCCTTTTCCTTACTCTTTAATAGAAAAGGAATTTAAAAAAAATAAATCAATCTAGTCTTATCCAAGTGGTTCAGTTCTGCACTTGGAATTAAGAATTGCCAAAAATCAATTGGTTCAGTCCAGTCCATGACAACTTCAATGACCTCGCATTGCATCTCTGTGGAGAGAAATGATTTTTCTTTGCAATCCAAGCGACAATCACCAAGTTCCTACTACCCAAGCGATGATCATTGGTTCTCACAACCAAGGCGATAGTTGCCCGGGTCTAGCCCTTGCCTAGATTGTGCCACTCTCATTGAGAATTGCTAGAAATCGAGCATCCTTAGACGATGATTGCCGATGCCAAATCTGGCTTGGTAGCAGCTTGAGTCTTTGGCTGACTACAACGAAATGTTTGAATTTTTTTTTTTTATAAATAAAACCATATTTAAAAAGAAGTTTGCCAAACACTACTTAACTCAAATTTGTTTTATAAAGAAATTTTTACTAAATGTTATATTTCCCTAGAAGGCTTTCTTTGTATTTTCCCAAAACCCATTTTCAAAAACCAAACGTAGTGTTACCAAAAGCCGAGATATAGATAAAATGAGTCCATTCATTCATGGGGCCTCCCCTTACAACCCATCGACTGTTACCACGGAGAAAAAGCCCAAACAAACAAAATCAGTAGCTTTGCGGCGGCGGCGGCGCTGCTGGGTCTGTTGAGCGTGGTCCGATCATGGTCTCGAGCGATCGATCTGGCGAAGCAGGCGGACTCGCCGGCGATTGGGCCCGAGGAATCTTGTGGAAGATCTGGAGGAGCGCGGCGTCTTGAAATTCTTGATCAGTCGATTTATTTCGAGCTTTAAAAACATCTATTAGTAGAACTTTTTAAAAACATCTATTATAACGATTCCGACGAGCCACATTGCATTTTTAAGCAAATTAAATATCCATACTTCTTACTAAGGTTTTTTCTTATTGTTTTTGTACAAATTTTGGCGAGATGACAAATTTATCTTTAAACTAATTTTTTATTATAAAAAACCCCAAATAATACATTTGTCATAAATTATTCTCAAACTAATTTATTCGACTGCCAAAAACTCCAAATTAATATATTTGCGACAAATATACCATTCATTAAATTGGATTAATATTACAAAAATTATATCGTTATGACAAACATAAAGTAAAATCCAAAACCAATATACTAATGTATTATCACGTGTCATCCAATTTAATAATTTGACAATAAAATTTAACAAAAACTAATATAAAGTAAATTTATCACAAGTATACCAATTTGGAATTAATTTATCAAAGGTATATCAATTTGGAATTTTTGTGATCGAAAGATTAGTTTGGGGTAAATTTATTATAGATGCATCAATTTAGGGGTTTTCAAGGTATTAATATTTTTTCGACCAAAAAAAAAGGTATTATTATTTTTAAAATAATCTAATTAATACTTATTAATGGTTTGATATTGCCGAATATTTTAAAATAGTTCAAGCCCTTAGTTAAAACCTATGAAAGTGAAGTACGAATTAATTTGTGTGTTAGAGAAAGAGAGAGAGAGAGAGAAACCCCAGAACGATGAAGCCGACGAGTCTCCGTCGCCCTGCTTCCTCCATCTTCCTCCTCCTTCAAGCGCCGACTGCGATCTCCAGCCAGCCATCATCCCATTCCATCCTCCCTCTCTCGTCTCGCCCTCGTCGTCGTCGTCGGTTTTCCTCGACCCCTAACCTTAATTTAGATGACCCAAAGGAGGTCTTGAGTCACGTGAGGAAAATGTGCAGGAATGGTGGCGTGTTTTCGAGCGTCGGCGATGCCCAGCGTTGCTTCGGTGTAATGATGAAGACGGACCCTTTGCCTTCCCCCCGGGATTTCAGTCTTCTGTTGGGTACTGTAGTGAGGATGAAGCACTACTCCACTGCCATCCGCTTGATTGAGCAGCTGCATTCGTTAGGGGTTGAAGATAATCATTATTGGCTGACGATTTCCCTGAATTGCTTCTGTCGGTTAGAGCGGGTCGATTTGGGTTTGTCTATCCTGGGCAGAATCTTGAAGCTTGGGTTTCCCATCACTGTGGTGGCAACGAGTACCTTAATTGATGGTCTCTTTATTCAGGGCAAAACTGATCAAGCACTGAGGTTCCTCGATGATATGGGACGAAATGGCCCCGAACCTGATGAGACCACGTATGCAATAATCGCAAAGGGGTTATGCAGGGCTGGTAACACCAGATTGGCGATTGAATTGCTGAGGGACTGGGAAGAGAGAGGCTGCAGGTTCGATTCCTTCGCATATGGCATAATAATAGATAGTCTTTGCAAGAAGAGATTCATCACTGAGGCCGTGAGACTCCACGAAAGTTTCAGTAGGAAAGGCGTCGAACCAAATGTTGTTACTTATAACTCCTTGATCCACAGTATGTGCGATGGAGGCCAGATGGAAGATGCTCTCGTATTGTTGAAAGAGATGATGAGCGGAGGCATCCAACCCAACATATTCACTTATAGCTCCTTGGTTCATTGCTTATGCAACTGAGGCCAATGGAAAGATGCTACGGTCTTGTTGGAGAAGATGATGAAGGCAGGAATCAAACCGGACGTCGTTACTTATACCTCCGTCATTCAAGGAGTTTGCAATTCCGGCCATTTAGAAGAGGCTCGAAGACTGCTGAGTCATATGGTGCAAAGCAGAGTCATGCCTAACGTTCTAACCTTTGGTGTCCTGGTGGATGCACATTGTAAAGAGGGATTGCTTGTAGAGGCAGAGGCCATAGTTGACCAGATGATTCAATTAGGTAAAATGCCTAATAGTTTGATTTATAATACATTGATGAATGGTTATTGTTTGCAAAATAGGATGAAAGATGCAATGGAAGTGCTTAATTTGATGGTTGAAAGAGGCTGCTCACCTACTGTTGTTACTTATAGCACGTTGATTAATGGATACTGCAAAGCGAAAAGAATGGACAAGTCAAAGATGCTTTTCCAAGAAATGCTCCGAAGGGGCCTGATTCCTAATGTCATAACATACAGCACTCTCGTGGACGGATTTTGCAAGGTTGGGAACCTTGAAGCCGCAGAGGAGTTAATTAACGAGATGCAGTCTCGCGATCTCTCTCCAAATCATTATACCTTGAACTCTTTCCTGGATGGCTTATGTAAAATGCAGCAGATTGACAAGGCCATGATATTACTTCGAAAGATGGAAGATTCCAAATTTGTCCCACACATCGTGACTTACAATATCCTAATAAATGGCATGTGTAATGCCGGAAAGCTTGACGATGCAATAGGGCTGTTTGATTGTTTGCATGCTCGAGGGTTGCAACCTAACGTGTGGACGTATAGTATTGTCATGCGTGGATTGTGCAAAGGAGGACGCACGGAAGAAGCATATCAGCAGCTAAAGGAGATGCAAAGAAATGGATGCCTTCCAGATGGTGTCACTTATAACACAATCATCCAAGGACTACTAAGAGATAACAAAAATACGAGAGCAGCGCAACTTGTCGGTGAAATGGTTGAAAGGGGTTTTTCTGCAGACTTAGCAACGATGGAGTTGTGGATTAACTATCTCTTGACAAATGAAGCTCCTTCATTTTCTAGTTGAACCCTCCATTGTGTGTGAGATCTGTCCACTTTTTCATCTGAAATTTGATGGAGAGTAAACCAGATTAATGGCAGGTTTTCTTCCAGACATCACCTCCTTGAGTCCCATGTCCCATTTATGAAGCCGTTTTAAGTCTGGGAGATTTTTCCTCTTGCTTCATTATCAGGCTTTTAGAGGGGTGGAAGGTTGATTTTGCTTTTCGTATACCTAGGTTTTGCAAGAAATCTCTGTATTTAACTGGTACATGTGCTTGTCGGTTAGTGCTTCTGGTGCCTACTATTTATCAAACAGGTCAAATTCATATGAATGATCAAGTGGTGTGAGGATGTTCTCAAATTAAATCAATGTTAATAGCAATAACTGTACTGTGTACCATATGCAATTCAGACATTATAGACAAGTATCATGGATCTCTTCTTCAATGGGACCAAAGAAAACAAATTTTGTTTTTTTTTCAGGGTGTAATGTATGCTTTGAGAGAGAGATACTGGTTTTCTTTTATTTTCTTTTCCTAACACCTCTGATCCCTTCAATGTCTTATTTACCATAGTTCTTCAAGGAAGATGCACGGGTGGAAGTGGATGGTATATGATCATGGTGATGGGCACTTTGAATCAATAGCGGTGAATACTTGTGGCGGGCTGGGTACTCAGATTGTCATCGCAGGTCGATTACATATTTGGGTTATTTGCTCTGCTTCTCACAGCAAAGTTTGATGGACGGCTTGCTGACTAAGGAACATGGCTGCAGCTGTATGGAAACAACTTTCAGTATCATTTCCTTTGCACTGCGAGGGATTTTCCAAAAAGCATCTGTTGATGCGGAACATGAATGCCACTGACAGACATTGCCAATGCCAAACCGCATTGACGTCTGCAGTGGCACCAATCAACTTCATTACAACAGGCC
This sequence comes from Eucalyptus grandis, assembly GCF_016545825.1. Lineage (NCBI taxonomy): Eukaryota > Viridiplantae > Streptophyta > Magnoliopsida > Myrtales > Myrtaceae > Eucalyptus > Eucalyptus grandis. Next base: position 15,706,756 of record NC_052612.1, read on the forward strand.
CATAGGATGTAACTTTCTTTGGTCCTCTATAGAGGTAAATTCATTGCCAGTTTTCTGTTTTATTAACAGACGAACAAATGTTTTGGTTTGTTTTTGCACGTTTTACTCACAGCTACAGGAATTTCCTGGACAGTCTCGTTACCCCCTCTACTCTGTGTCTTGACACAAATATAATAATAGTAGCGTGCAAGCAAATAATTGTTTAGTGTGGTGTCAGGATGCTCTTGAGTTAAGTTGATGTTAATGGCGATACATTTACTTTGCACCATTATAAGGGACCTATATATATATATATATATATATATATATATATATTTTTTTTTTGGGGGGTGGGGTTGGCGTTGGGTTCAAAAATTATACCGTAAATCCAGATTAGCTTGTTACTTATGTGCTTGAAGAGAGATATACTAGTTTTCTTTTATACTCTTTTGCTGACAATCTGATCCCTTCAATGTCCTGTTGTTACTTCAAAGAAGATGCATTAGTGGAAGTGGATGGTACTTGATCATGGTGATGTGCACTTTGCATTAATAGGGGAGAATATTTGTGGCGAGCTGGTTACTCAGATTATCATCTTAGGTAGATCACACATTTGGGTTATCTGCTCTGCTTCTTGCTGACTAAGGGATGTGACGGCAAGTGTATGAAAACTACTTGCAGTATCTTTTTCTTTGCACTGTGAGGGATTTTCAGAAAAGCCTCTACTTATGGGTGAACATGAACACCATTGACAGATGGCAAACCACATAGACGTCTTGAGCGACACCAACTATATTCATCACCGTCAGGCCCATATGATTTACCTTTCCATTGTCATTTCCACTGCATCAATTGGTTTACTTTCCCAATCAATAGGGTTGCCTCTCAATGGAGGCTCATTTCTTTCCCTTTTTATCTGTTTCAATTACTGATTTTTCTGTTTGTTTTTGCATGTTTCGCTTAAGGCAGCCGGATTGCTTGGACAGTCTTCCTCTTGTCACGCCCACTCCTCTTTGTTTGCTCACATAATCATAGTAGCGTGGAAGCACTCCAGAGAACGCTCTTCTAGCAAAGTTCACGTGTGGATATCATGGGAGCAAAGTTCACGTGTGGATATCATGGCCGATATGATCGATTGAACTCAGAAGAAAGAACCTGTCAAGCAAAAGGATGAATTGGAAGTTCTGCATATATAACAAGAGGATCAACTCAGCTCTCTGTTGTCCATTTTCTTGTTTACAAAAGCTGGTCCATGGGCTTGCCCACTGAAGCAAAGCCAGTGTTGTTGCGATGATGGTTTTAATTTCACTTTTCGAGATTCTTCGCTGACTGGAACCATGTGCAAGTGCATCAGGCTTCAGTTTTAAAAGAAGCTTTATGATTTCTTTTGCTGGAAAGTCGTGAGCATGGTGTATCCTTTACTGTAAATTATGTCGACTCACCTCAGATTGATCCTTTAGTGTTAGATATCGATATGAAGTAGAGGCCTTGAAACCTTCAATCTTTGCAAGAATTGAGAGTACAGTCATTTAGGGAACATCATTTTCGAAATAGATTCACGCTCTGGACCATCAACGAAGGAATACAGCAAGCATCAAGACATTATTGTAAGAGCACAGCCACACAGCTCGGGTTACATGGTCACAAACTCAATGGATAGCTTAATGCAAGCAAGCAATGTACAAGAATGTTGTCTTCCTAAATGAAAGATGAGATTAGGGTCTTTAATCGTAATGCCCTTTTTTTAATTGTAATCCTAATATCTTATCGTCACTGAAAGGAGATACCAAGCGAGGTAGAGGATTTAAAATGGTCGAGCAGTGCATTACCATACGAGAGTTATTTAAAATGGTCGAGCAGTGCATCTTGAAATGGTCGAGCAGTGCATCTTGAAATCCTGGATCCAACATTTCATTTGGGGTTCATTTATTTCATGGAAATCGATAATTTGAAAAATATTTTCCTAAAATGATACTTTTATGATTTGAAACAATTAATCAATGAAAAAGCAAATTTTTTTACTAATGGCTATAATTTATACATAAATATCTTCCTAAATGATAAAAATATTGTTCATTATTAATTTTTATATGCGATGTGAGCAATCATTTTAATAAAAAAATATTTTTTAAATCATTCAATTTTTGCAGAAAAACATAAATATATATAAAAAAAATACCCTCTCTAATTACCATCTTTATGACAAAAAAGAAAAAACGATTTTTTTGAGTGACTACAATAGAGTTGGCTTGGTAAAATGTTTTCCATTTCAGGGATTGTTATACTATTTCTGAGTTACACTGAAAATTTGAAATGAGTTAGAAATAATTCTCTAATTTTTGTTACTTTTTTTTTTTTTTTAATAATTGGACATGGATTTGATGCATGATCGCTGAAACCCAAAACCTCGGTCACTGACATGGGATTGGGCGCCCGACCTTGTGCTTGAGTAAGATCTGCCACTTAAAAATATTGTTTGCATAATGCTGGTTTAAGACAATACGAGCTAGAGTTGCAATTGGCGTAATTGAGCGTGAATACAAGTATTATTGGAGCTGATTTGCCTCCGATAACTCCTTATTTCTTGGTAATTTAAAGTAACCATAAGGAATAACTAATAGAAGAAAGAATTTTTGTTGCCTGAGGACCTAGGTCCAAGGTCATCTACAGTGGCCAAAAGATTAGTGATGATCGGCTCCCGAGTTGAGACGATTCCATCCTAGAACTAAGAACTGGATCAGGATCGGTCCCGGGTTAGACTTATTCAATTTAAGGTCTGTTTGTTTTATGGAAGATGGGCCATTTCCGGAAAATATTTTCCCAAAAGTTATTTTCTAGAAAAATAACAATATTTTCTGGTGATTGGCTAAAACCTGAAAATGTTTCGGAAAATATTTTCCGGTGATTTCGTAAGGAAAATATTTTCTAAGACTTTACTACTTAAGTATGCATTTGACCTATAAATCCATCAAATATGAACTTACCTTTAAATTCGGGAAAACTTACTTCATATCTTTATTCTCTCATTGTCACCAAATGCTCATCTACTCTAAAAAAATATTTGTATGGGTTTTAAAAAGAAGCAACGGAGAAAAGAAGCAAAGCATGTACAGCCCCAATGAAAATCTTCTAGTTGAGTGGCATGTTCTCCTATGCGTCTTTTGTGTTCTAATAAACAAAAGAAAAAAGAAACAAAGCATGTAAAGCTCTTTGCTTAAGCTATCTACAACTGCAGGGTAGAGTAAATAAAGAAAATGATGAGCAAGAGTGCAGAGCCTGAACTTGAGATCGACGAGCTCAAGGTTTGCCTGGCAACGCCAATGACTAGACAAAAAGAAGAAGATGGGAAACAAAGAAAAGAAAACGCAAAAAAAAAAAAAAAAAAAGAAAAGAAAAAGGAAATTAAAAATAATTGGAATTAAAAAGAAAAAAGAAAATTAAAAAATAATTCAAATGAAAAAAAGAAGAAGAAGAAAGGGAAGGAGGAAATGATGATTTATAGAGATCTGAGATAAGAGAAATCAAGTGGGGAAAATATTTTCTATTTTTGAAAAATAGAAAACATTTTCCCCAAGGAATTCATTTTCCGTGAAATGAACGCCAAAAAATCCGGAAAACGTTTTTCCGGAAATTATTTTCCGCGAAACGAACGGAGCTTTAGAGTTTTGGCAATTTCCTTTTCCTTACTCTTTAATAGAAAATGAATTTTTCTTTTAAAAAAAAACCAGTCTAGTCTCATCCAAGTAGTTCAATTTTGCACTTGGAATTAAGAATTGCCGAAAACCAATTGGTTTAGTCTGGGGACAATGACCTCGCATTGCATCTCAGAGAGAGAGAGAGAGAGAGAGAGAGAGAGAGAGAGAGAGAGAGAGAGAGGTGAGAGAGAGCATGAAAGCTCCGAACGGGGTAGAGACTTCGCTCGGTATGGATGCAACAATTGGAGGTGGCTAAGAGGCGAACGATAGCGGTTGGTGGCGGCGGTGGTGGTGGGGAGATTGCCGCTTGGGAGTGAGTGGGTTTATTACGGACTTAGAGTGAGTTTGGTTAAGCTTTTCCAATTGTCCCTTGGGAAAAAAAATAAAGTATTTGTTTTAGATTTTGGTTCAATGTTTGCCCAAATGCCGGTCTTGGCAATGCTAAATGCCTAAAGAAAGTCTGCACCCGCTTTGGCTTTCAACATTCGTAGAGGGCCATTTCTAGGGTTAAACGATTTTTCTTTGCAATCCAGGCAACAATCGTGGGATTCCCATTACCCAAGTGACGATCACTAGTTCTCACAACCTAGGCGACGGTGGCCCGGGTCTCGTGACCTCAGGCGACCCTTGCCTAGGTTGTGCAACCCTCATTGAGGACTACTAGAAATCAAGCATCCTTAGATGATAGTTGTCGGCGCCAAATCTAGCTCGGCGGTGGCTTGGGTCTTTGGCCGACTTTGGCCAAAGGTTTGATTTTTTTGAATAAAACCATATTTAAAAGAATGCAATCAAAGCCTTTTGCAAGAAGAAGTTTGCCAAACACTACTTAACTCAAATTTGTTTTATAAAGAAATTTTTAGCAAACGCAATTTATATTTTCTGAGAAAGCTTTCTTTGTATTTTCCCCGGGCCCATTTCCAAAATCGAACCAAACCCGGCGTTACCAAAAACCGAGAGATGGATAAAAGGAGTCCATTCATTCATGGGGCCCAAACAAACAAATTCCTCCACACTCCTCCATCCTAGGAGACTCCTTTTCCACTTTCCACCCCAACGGCTCCCCGACAAAACCCAGCCCCGCCGAAACCCTCTCCTTCACTCGTCGGCCTCCGCCGTGACCTGACGGCCTCGCCATGCCAGCTGAGCTCAAGCATCCGCCGCCGCCGCCGCCGCCGCCGCCGCAGTGGAGAGTCAACTTCCGCGCGAGGTCCAGGAACTTCAGCGTCGAGGTCAGGGCCGCAACCCCGATCCCGACGTGGAGGCCTCCCGGCCACCACCGCCTCTCGGTCTTGCTCCGGCTCTGGAGCTTCGTCCTCCGCCTGCAGTCGGACTGCGGGGCCGAGCCTCCGAGGCCGCGCCGGCGATCCCTCGGGTCCAGATTCCTCGGAGCCCTCGAGCGAGTCCGAGGATTTCGAGCCAAGAAACGAGCCGCCGCGACGCGCGAGGCCGATAAGGTACGGTACAGTACGGACTACGGATTCCTGCTTTGACGATGCGGTTTCGAAACTGAGGGAATGTCGACTTAATTCCGCTGATCTTGTGTAGGCTGAGGTCGGGATCGTTCGGCTGTCCCTCGTCCCCGTCCTGATCTCCGCGTTCCTTCTCGGCGCGGTCACGGCCCGCCGCCTGGACAAGATCGGCGCAGCCGTCGCCGCCGTGGCTCCGACGATCCTCCGTCGCTGGTCGAAGGAATTTTTCGCGTGGCAGGGCAGCTTTGCGGCGGCGGCGGCGGCGGCGGCGGCGGCGGCGGCGGCGCTGCTGGGTCTGTTGACCGTAGTCCGATCATGGTCTCGAGCGATCGATCTGGCAAAGCAGGCGGACTTCGCAGGCGATTGGGCGCGAGGAATCTTGTGGAAGATCTGGAGGAGCGCGGCGTCTTGAAATTCTTGATCGGGTCGATTTATTTCGAGCTGAGTCCTCCGCCGCCACCGCCGCCGCCGCCCAGGGCCGGTAGAAGTTGGAGTAAAGCCGCCTTAATTTCTAAGCGATGGATATGAGCCGATCATAGACGAACCAAAATAGGCCCTGAACGGCTGGGCCGATCACCTCTTTGTAGTTTTCGACGGAACATAGTCGCAATCGGCATTAATTTCGGGTTCCATCTAACTCGAAAAAGAGTTTGGATTAGAGTATTCAGGGGTTATTTTCTAGGGTACATTATGGTACGTTGCCGACGGGAAATATTGACTCGCCTCTTTCTTTATTGCCCGTCTCCATAAGAACGTTCCGAAAAGCCACGGTGCGAACATCACGCCATTCAAACACGGGTCCAGACTCCGGACCATCTTTCCAATTCGCAATAATCAAAGATCAAAAGCAAATTCAAAGTCAGCAATCTAAGGGCAACAGAAAAGTCCCCTGAAGTTGCGCAGCCCGGAAAGCATTCTCGTCACGACATCCTCGCAAGTGGCGGCCGACCCTCTCGCCAGCAGCCGGCAGGGATCAATGGCCCTCGCCGGCGAAGTCGGGCACCAGATAGGGTCGCCAAGCCCATGGTAACGGAGATAATCTTATCAATCGAACGAGTTTTAGGATGCAATCCCGCAACGAGTTTTGAAATCTTTAGTGCAATTTTGAAGGGGCCGGATCCTACGTTCGGCCCAATCGACATGCGACAAGTGGGCCCGAGGTGGGCCCGCTCTTGTGTGAGTTGTGGGGCCCCACTTCGGTTCGCGATGATGGGAAGCTTCGGCACGAGTGCACGGCGCGTGTGATGTATGGCACCGTCGACATAGCTGTCGGTGTCAGGCGGGGCCCACCGCAAACTGAATCTCGCCTCGCTGGAGGCACGGGGGCCGTCGATCGGCGACCGGGGGGGTGCATCCGACGGTGCGCGTCGAGAGTCAAAGCGGGATCCCCATGGGTCTCTTTGACCACACGGGAATTGTGTCGTTAGAAATAATGGTTTTCTTTTCCTTTTTGTTTTTATCCTTTTTTTTTTTTTTTATTTTTTTTCTTCGTTCTTCTTCTTAGCCTTTGACTGGATTGTCACTTCAAACGAGGGCTATCTTTCGTTGAAAATCGAGGCCAGTGGACCCGCTTTTACGTAACTGCCCCCCCGCCCTTTCTGGATCCCATCATGAAAATATGCTTTATGTTTAATTTGTTTTTGCAAAACAAATATCTCATCAAATATTTTGGACGAGTTTTGATAATTATAATAAATGTTTTTTTTATTTTATTTTCGAGAATGGGAAAATGGGTCAAACTAATTTGGTGTTGGGGAAAAGGTTTAAATGCAGATTCTTCTTTTGTACTTGTTAAGTTTAGGTCGGTCGAATAAATGTAGATTCTTCTTTTATAAAATTAGGCAAATTGAAAGAGTTGTCCATGAGTTTTCCTCAATTGGACTTTGTGATTCATAGTGCATGCTTTGCTTTCCTTCCTTTTTTTGGAATAAAAAAATTGACATACATCATGATATTTCAAAAGTCATATTTCACGATATATAGATACTATGAATATAGACCTACAAAATATAAGTCTCCCAAAACTGTAACAAATAAATTCTATATTTTGAACTGCATAATAGAAATTGACTTTTCTCCGTCACTTCTTTATATGTTTACGTCATCAATCACGTGTCCCGCTAATCAAATTTCGATAATCCCCGACTCGTACGAGTTTTACTAGTCAAACACAACATAATAGGAAATTCTCATATTAGAAAAGCATTTCAGAGCACACGGATTGCGGCTAAATTTTCCAAAAGCGGATACGCACCTTTGAAAATTTCCAAATTCCCCAAACGATTCAAACCCCCCCAAGAGCAAATTCACTAATTCGAAACTCTCCAAATTAAGAGGTGCCGGGGGGGCAAAACCGTCAAATCTTATTTCCGCTGCTGTGGAACGAGGGATATAAAAGATAATGATTAAATTACTAAATCCGGGGGTTCCCCCCTCTTTTTTCTTTATGGTTAGGTTTGACCACTGCCCAGTGGGCCCCACTCCCCTTCCCCTTCTCTCTCTCTCTCTCTCCATTCAAGTCCAATATTCCTCCACATCTCTCTCTCTCTCTCTACTTGGACGCCATTTCCTTCTTTCCTTTCAGCTCTGCTTTCTTTCTCTCTCTTCTTCTCTCTCTTCTTGTCTCTCTCTCTCTCTCTGTTTTTTTTTTTTTTTTTCTTGCGTTGTTTCTTTTGACCTCCTGTAGCAGCCCGTCCTCTATTCTTCCGCAACCAAAATCGCTCTCGATTGGACTGCCGAGAAGGGAAGAAAGAAAAAACCTTCAGCCGCACTCCCTCCTTCCTTCCATCTCTCCTCTCCCCTTCCCGACTCGCCTCCCGAATTCAGCTCCAGCTTGTCTTCCCGGGGATTCCAGTTTCTCAGGTAACGATGCTGGTTCTCTTGTTCTTTGCTTTGGATTTCGCCTCGGGGGTCGTTCGGGGTCGCTTGCCCGCCGTGGCCTTTGGTCTTGGGTCGTCCTCCTCGCCAGCGCGCCCCGTGGTTCCCGGGATCTCCTCCCTCCCATCCTGCGCCCGCCCCATCTTTGACTGGCCCGCCGGCGGCCGCGGATTCTCCGGCTGGGTGTGTAAATGGGCGGTTTTTAGGAGGGGGGTTGGAGCTTTGCGTGATGGGTTTTGGTGGGTTTCGCTAGATCTGTGGTCAGGCGGTTTCTTTTTTGTACTTTTTTTTTTTTAAAATCTTTTTCTGGTAGTCTTGCTTTTGGTGAATGGGTGATGATTGTTTGGAGCGATCAGTAGCCGCGTTTTCACTTGACCGGCGAATAGGGTCGATGCGTTTGCTCGTGTTGGTCAGTGGGTTAAGGAGATTTTTCGATGTTATCGTTGTTTGGGTGGTGGGTTCGAGTGGGCGGAGCCGCGGAAATTAATGTGGCTGAATATACTGCCATGCTCAACTGGAGAATGTCGTGTTGAATGGCTCTGTCCCACTTTCGAAATCTGATTTCCAATTGCCTTGAAATGGTCGGTGCGCCATGTTAGTCTAGGGAAGTAATGGAATGAGTGCCTGGAATCTCCTTTTGGGGACAGGCAATGAAAGCAAATGAAGACCAGACCTTGGGTATTGATTTTTAGCCGGTTATGATGTGGGCTGTGAGGGTGGGGGAACATTATAAGAGGAGGAAAAGGACAAGGCTAATTAAAAGGAGGGGAGAAACATTTTGTACAACCTGCTATTTATGGTGCCTCATTTGCTTGTGCAGTTTAATATATGACTTTTTCTTTCAATGTGTTGTGGCCAATGTGTTCCATAATGATGATGCCTTCAGAGTTGAAGACAGTATTCGTGAATTGTACTGCCAGATGTGTTTCTTTTATGGACCCGTATGAAATTCTGGAACATGCAGAGGTTTGAGATGTTTATGTGTTTATTGTTATGCTTTGGCAGGAACAGAGACGACGAGATAGCAGCTGCAGATTTCTGAATCTAAAATGGGTTGTTTCACCGTCTTGAAGGGTAGGAAGAAGAAACCTGAAAGAACCAGTTACACCAAAAACAATAAGGACTCTAAGGAGCTCCTGCCAATGATTCTGCCCGAACCCCAAATACGGACACGGTCATTGCAGTCTGCTCCACCGAGTTTCAAAACTAGAGTTAAACCTGTTCCGACAGTTTACGTGGTTCCCAATGGTAGGACGCGTGCATTTTCTGCTCCATCTATTGCCTTTGATATGGCCGAACAAGATGCTTTCTCATTGGCTGAATTCGAGGAACTAGAAGATTCAAGACACCGTGCTTCCACAAGAGAACAAAGGTCCTCGAGTCCACAACCTCTTCCCCTTCCATCACCTCAGGGTCCTGCTGTCCTAAAAAATGCTGGAAGCTTTAAGTCCACAGCAGGGAGTGGCCCACTATATTCTTCTGGACCACTCTATCCTTCTGGATCACTTCCTTCTGGACCTTTGCCTTTGCCTCCCTCAGGAGCCCTTCGAAGGTTTTCATTCGATGAAATTGCTGCAGCTTGCCATAATTTCTCTTCAGATCGATGCACATCAGAAGGTCTATCTTCAATCATGTATAGAGCATCCTTTGGAGAAGATAATTCGAGCTCAAGAAAATTTGAAGCTACCGTCACTCGCCTTCAGACGTCCACTCAGGTAAAGTGCTTTAAATTGTTGTGGATGCAACATCCATACTTTCTGGAAGAGCTTAAGATATTCGATGCAAAAGAACGCTAGGAGTGCTTTCCTTTGCTTTGAATATGCATTTGACAGTTTATGAAACCTAGATCTCATGACACTCACTAGAGGTTTGGTTTTAATAAGATGATTTGTCCTACAATCTTCACTGGCTTACATGCATATGTTTGAGCTGATTGGCCTGCTTGTAATGTAGCCTTACAAATTTCTTTCACTTGTTGCTTTCAGGGAATAAAAGAGTTCATAAGTGATGCAAACACTCTTGCATCTTTGCAACATCCTTACCTCAGTAAGCTGCTCGGGTACTGTGCACCTGAGGGTTCAGAGCTCAGAGCTCTTGTGTATGAGAGGCTTTACCATGGAAGCTTGGACAGGCTTCTGTATGGAAGATCTGACGGACCACCTATAGATTGGAACAGCAGAATGAAAGTTGCCTTATGTGCTGCACAAGGTCTTACTTTCCTGCATGAGGAGGGGCCCTTTCAGGTAACCAAAAGGCTTTTGTTCCTTGTTTCTTAATGCATTATGGATGACCACAATGCAGTTTGTGATGGAGAAAACTTGAGAAGGCTTTTACCAAGATCACATACCTTTAAAGACGAAAATCTGACGTGATGAACTTGGATTTCTAGGGTCCTGATTCCAGGACTTGTGGCTTTACAGATTTGTATTTATAATTTTTGATCTTTTTAGATACTGATAGGACTCTTGCATTCACAGGCTATGTTCAATGAATTTTCAACGGCCAACATCCAAATCGACAAGGATTTCAGCGCCAAGCTTTCGGGATACGGTTGCATTGGGCACATTCAAGAGTCAGATATGTCCAGTAGTTCAGTGGTAAGTTCCTTCTCCGACTTGTGTTCTGACTTGCATGGATTGTTCAGACCGATTCTTGGTCAATGGAATTTCTATTAACTAGCGCGTTTGCCTAACTTTGATGGTAGATATAATTGTCATTTTTATGTGTGTTCAGGCATTAGCGAACCTTTCAGTGGAGACAGTGGAGAAGGGATTGCTCACTCCAAAGAGCAACGTATGGAGTTTTGGCATAGTTCTTCTTGAATTGCTCATTGGTCGGAGGAATCTGGATAACCGGTATCCTAAAGAAGAGAGGGACCTGGTCAAATGGAGTCGGCCTTTCCTGGCTGATGATTGCCGGCTATCACTAATAATGGACCCTCAGCTTAAAGGTCGTTTCCCAGCTAAAGCAGCAAGAACTGTGGCTGACATTGCTCAACGATGCCTCCAGAAAGAACCTTCAGAAAGACCCACGATGAGAACCATTGTGGACCTTTTAAAAGTCATACAAGACATGAAGTATTCCTGCCGATTCCCTTTGCAAGAGCCAGCAGCAATTACCGGGAAGCAAATGTTGAAATCCACAAGCCTAAACGGAATCATGGTCCCAACACCCAAGTTGAATTTTTCCCCGTCCCCACCCGCTAGAGTGGCGCCACCATCTGTCTCTCCCAGGAACTTCCGTGCTCTACCCACATCTCTTCCTCCTCGCGCATGTTCCTCGACCCTTTCCTTGGAGGAATTAAATTCTCAAGAAAGTCGTAAATCTTCATCATCATCGACCGTGCGAAGGGCTAGTGTGGAAGGATTTTGATTGTTGATAATGTGATTTTATTTATTTTTTTCCCAGGTTCTCGTGTTCATTCGTGATTTAGTATGAAGTATAGATTATAAAGGTGTGGTTTTTTCACCTTTCCATCCCTCTAGATAGTGGGTCATAGAGGGGATGCTGTTTTGTAGATAGAGTGCAGGATCATGCTGTTTATTGTTATACAAGAATGCCATTTAAACTGGAGTGGCCATGTCCATCATCTTCGCAATGTTGTCACGGGCGCTCTTCATTGTATATGCATATGTTCTTGTCTGAATTAGAGTTAATGGTTTTGCAATAAAGCCTCTGTGGAGGAGAATGGGGTCGATATATTCCTTTTAAGTGGATCTTGCAGATGATGTAATTTTTGAAAAATGACATCCTTGTGTCTTGTGCTCATGACCTGTTGGGTGAGCTGGAATGTTTATACCGCCAATCGGAATTAGTTAATCTGTTTCACGTTGACTGTTTAAGGGAGGTGTTTTGGTGATGATTCCCCTCTGCCTGATGCTGTAGTAGGACTGTCTGAAGCGGATGAATTCTGGAGCTGTCTTAGCAAAGACAATTGCTATGACCTAACTTAAAAGGCAGGTTATTCTGTCGTGGCGGCAGAATAAAGCTTGATACCGATGGTTCGATTCAAGCTGGGGCTGGAGGTTTGTTCCGTGACTACCTCCTCAGTCAAGGCGGAGCTCGAGCTCCGGATTGCCGGATGATCAAAAGGTGGAGAAGCTGCTGATTGAGAGTTAAGGGTTCAACTGATCCTTCCTTTGCTGGTTGAAAATAAAGTGTTCAACTCATCCTTCCTTTGCCAGATGGACTAATTTGACAAAAATCAAAGTTAAAAGGATGGTCGTGCTGGTTAAAAGGATCAAAGTGATTCGAACTAAATGAACTAATTTGACAAAAATGATAAGTAAAGGACAAATTTGAACATTAGTTTACAGTTCATGTAAATATGACAAATGGGCTAGACAACCTAGCCTGGCACAAGAGCCGTGATCATTTGTCATGGCCACTTGAACAGGGTTTTGGCCCTTGCCATGCGGAGCCTGCACAGCCAGTACAGTGTCAAGCCTGAACAATCGAGCTGGCCTCTTTAACATCTATAAGTTTGTAGAAAATATTGACTGCACAAGATGTGTCGACGCAACAAATAAAAAAAGTCCTGAGATTGTGACATGTGTCCACAGTGGACTCAAATGTTGGACTTTTTTGAATTGAGTGGGCACTCTTTTCTCTCTTCTTTCCTCTCTCTCTTCTCTCCTCTCACGCTCGCTTTCTCTCGCCCGACTCTCTCTCTTCATCGCCCCCTCTCTCTCCCACTAAGTCTTTGTCCAATCGACAAACCACCACACTATCCCTTTGGCTCTGGCTTGTCCTACCTTCTCTCTCTCTCTCTCTCCCCGCCCAACGCTCGACTCTGCCCCCTCTCTCTCTCCCTTAGACGAACTATAGAGCCCTTGTACGATCAATGAGCCACCACGTCGCCCCTCCAACTTCATCGTTACTGAATTGCTGCCTCCTCCCGGTTGTACCCTCTCTTTCTCTCTTCGAGTCATGATTGAGCCCTCGTCTAACAAACCACCACATGACCTCTGCCTCCGCCTTGAAAGATTGCGTTTGTTGTTGCGAAGTTTGTCAATTGAGTGCAGTGGTTTGCTAGTTGAATGAGGCAATGGGAGAGAGAGGAGATGGTGAAGAGAAAGAGGGTGTCGAGAGAGAGAGCATGTAGGGGAGAGAAAAAATTCCCCTAATATTTGGGCACCATTTTAGACATATATCACAACCTCAGGATCCTTCTTATTTGTTGCGTTGACATATCTTGTATAGCCAATGTTTTCTCGTAGGTTTAGAGATAATATTGGATACTACTGGGATTCCACATTGTCAAAATCATAATCCAGTCACTAGGTGGTGGGACTAAGACGGTGGTGAGGTGGTGTTGGTGGAAGGAAATGAACGTATGTTGTTGTCCATGTCGAAGTGAAAGGAAAGAAAGAAGAAAAAATAAAGGAAAAAACAAGAGAGGGAAGAAAGAGGCGACAAATGGGAGAGCCAAAGGGATTTTGGTTTTGACAATATAGAATCCCACCAATACCCAATATTTTCTTGTAAATTTGGGATCAATTTTGACATTGTCCATTATTATGGTCAAAGCATGCCGGGCATATATGCAACGATAAAAGAACTAGGAAAAATATGAAAAAAAATATTGTTTACTCTTGTTATTACTTACATAGCTCTATTTTTTTTTTTTTTTTTTTTTTATCTAAATGCAGTCTTGCACCAAAAGGACCCCTACAAATCCTAAGCACCTAAATCTCCGCAAGCCCTAACTTCCATCACTGAAAAACCCTATCTCTCCTCCCCCATCGGTCACCATTTACCACCATCCATCACCGTCAAGCCCTCTCCTTATTTTGAAATCTCGACTCTCCTTCCTTCCTACGTTCATTGTTTCCCTCTCGCTGCCCATCCTCTGCAATCTCTCTCTCTGTCTATGCGCATGTGCGCCCCGGCTACCAAAGGCCTACCTCTGTGGTCCAATGGCGGTGGATCTCGGCCTCGACCGAAGTTTGTCCACGGCCTTCTCACGGTTGGCAGGCATCATGAGCCACCGTGAACAACCTTTGACTAGAGGCCATCCCTAGCCCTAGGGAGGCTTGCCGGCCTCATATTAAGCTCAGCACTATCGTGACGTGACTGAGAGATAGAGAGAGAGCGTGTCCAAAGGAAGCACACAGAGGACGGAGGGTGATGGCGCCAAGGTTGATAGCAAGCCTATCGACAAGGGGCATGGTGGTAGAAAGCACGGATAATGATCAGTGGCGACAATTATGCTTAGGATATGAATCCATCAAGTAATTTCTAATGAAAATGAAAATTTAAAATTAATAAATTATGATAAATATACTCTCTACTAAATTGGATTAATATCATAATTTTTTTTTTCTTTTTTCAGGGCGACTCATAGGGACCCTTCCCACAGGTCACAGGTGAGTTGCGCAATGAGGTGCGGAGTTTCGAACTCCTCCCCTCCTAGATGAGGGAGAAGGGCACAAACCAGAGCATTCACCACGGGATGGGTACTGATTTATAATTTTTCAGGATATTAACATTTTTAAAAAATTAGAGGTATGTTACTGGCAATTGAAAAAAAAAAAAAAGATTAGTCCTATGATTTTGGTATTTTCCGACAAAAACGAAAGTAAAAGAAAAGGAATCACCTTCCTTATCCGACTGGTATCATTCATGGCCCCGTAAGAAGGAACGCTTCACAGGACCAATTCATTCACCGACGCTCTGAGGAAGCTCGTCCGCGGCAATGGCGTCTCTCAACCTCTCCTCCTCCGTGGCGTCGTCGTCGTCGCCGTCGCCGTCTTCTTCTGCCGCTCGTTCGATGCTCCGTGCGCCCGCGCTCTCTCTCTCCTCCTCGAAGCACTCCGTCTTCTCGCCCCGGTCCTTCCCCGGATTCCATCGACGCGCTTCCTATCCGAGTAATCAGTCAACAGCCTCCTCAGTCCATCCTGCCTACGCAGGGCTCAAATTCAGCTCCTTTCTGATGTGGGTTTCGATTGACGCCCTCGCATTTGCGGTTGTTTCTCGCAGGAATTTATGCTCTGTCCAGTAACGACATAAAAGTCGGCACCAGCCTTGTCGTCGATGGGGCTCCTTGGCGTGTTCTTGGTAACTGCTTCCTCCGTTTCCTCTTGAGATAATTTGGGTTCTTCTCGCTCTCCCTACTGGTGTTTGTTGGTGTGGAACGTGCACATGGTTTAGGCAAATTCTCGTGTTTGAGGGTTGTATCTTCCAGCGTCATTGCAATGCATTCTTGGTTAATGGAATGCTGATAGTCTGGTGGGTTTACGTTTATCTGGTTTCTGATTGTATGGATAACTATAATCGCGAGAACCCAGCAGTGGATGCGGGGTTTTGACTTACAAGGGGACGAAAGGATAAGGAATTTGCCAAAATCTAAGCTTGGGGGGCGAGATATACAGAATTGACACGAAAGTTTTGAATAACATAGCAAATACTACTAGAATTAGCTCGAACACCCGACAGTTGGGGCTGGTTAGCACCGGTGGGTACCAGTGATTGGCCTTTCTCCTTTTCTCTCATTGCTTCTCGGTTACTGTATATGGATTCTTCGAGGGTTTTAGGGCCAGTTGGCTCCAGAAATTGCTGGCTCTCAGTTTACTTAACTACTTATAAAGACATTTTTCACAGAGATATGGAGATCATGTTCCCTTGTGGAAAGTTTTTACCACACTGGTCATTTTTAACTCTCACACTAATTGGTTCCCTTTTTTGAGTAGTTTTCTTCTTCTTCAAAGCTGGCATTGGCTGGTTATGGGACTTTGGTTCAGTGTGTTGTATGTTTTGCGAAGTTTTAAGCTGTCCACAAGGCTTATGTGTTTGCTATTTAATTCATTTGGCTTGTCAGGTGCTGTGCTTTACTGTGGCATTCTTCTCCATGTAATGGTCCTATGTCTTCTGTTGTTTGGTATATGCAGAATTCTTACATGTGAAACCTGGAAAAGGAGCAGCTTTTGTTAGAACCAAGATGCGCAATTACATAACAGGAAACTCTGTTGAGAAAACCTTTAGAGCCGGAAGTTCGGTTAGTTTCTCAAGTCTTATTGGTCTCTTATCACTGTTTGTGTTATTGAGAAGGCTAGCGTAGTATGAACTTGTATTTCCAGTTAACTGATTGTTGATTTGAGGAGAAACCATAATTGTTATATACTGAAAGTTATGTCATTTCATATATATGGACTTAGGGACTTGCATTATATAAATTCTAGCACAGGATGTTCTTGTGTTTGCCATACCTACCAAAATATAAATTCATTGTTCAATCACAGTTTACTTTTATTTAAAGTGATGGTTCAGTCCATTAAAGGTGAGGTATTTGAGCGTGGACAGAGGAATCACGCTTTCCATACAAGCCTTGGTCAAATGAAAGCCTGCCTTGATCATTCGTAAGAATGACACTGGACGTTACTTATGCAAGATATTATGTGCAACCTCTGATTTGCAAACAGAGTAGCTCCATCACTATTATCTTGCACATCGGAGCCTATGGGTTCTTGATTCCTGGGCTAATTGCATAGAGTTCTATGGTCTAGCTCAGTAACTTATCTCGAAGACGTCTTATGGAAAAGGAAGTCGAATTTAGTATGTCAAGTGCAATGAATTGGGCAAAGCTTTTTGGAACTTATGGGTTCCGTTAGAGACGGTTTATGTGGGCTTGTACTTTAATTGCCTTTATTTAAGAATTGCATTTTGGATGGCCGTGAACATGGCCGTAGTCCTCCTTTAGAAGAATTGCCACAGTTATAGTATAATCTCACAGAAATAAGTACCTGCATTTTGATTCAGCACCTTCGGCAGAACCCTTCCTGAGTCTTTTTTTCTCATTGAGCTTATGGCAAGCATTTAGATCTTTTGGAGATTGCTGTCCAAACCAAGACTATCTGATATCTGGATCACTTTCCAGATTGACGAGGCAGATGTATTCAAGGAAACCAAGCAATTCACTTACAAAGATGGTGCCCAGTTTGTCTTCATGGACTTGGTATGTTTCTTTGTTCATCTAGTTTCCATTTACTGCACTTTTCTCAACCAGCTGTCTCTGCTCAAGCATCACCTGCTTCATCACTCGAGGAAAGTCTTTTTTTGCAGTTGTTTATGTGAGAGTATTATTATCTAGGCCACTTCAAAAATGAATTGATAAAGGAGTGGCTGCTATCATTATGTTCAGTCTTCTAAGATATGTACTTCTCATATGACAGACTACCTATGAGGAAATTCGTCTCAATGAATCAGATGTTGGTGACGAGACAAAGTGGTTAAAAGAGGGTTTGGACTGCAATCTGCTGTTTTGGAATGGGAAGGTGATTTTAATTTCTGACTTTAGTATGGTGATTTCAGGTGTTTTCATCATATGATTGTGATATGCCTTCAGTGTTCTCGTGTCACAAAGTACATATGGATTTAATTGATTTAGGAGCAGTTTGATGTAGGGCCAATATCAAGCTGCACCTTGACAAAGCCCATATGTGCTTCTGTGAATAAACAGGCATATCGGATAAAATCTCTCTAATGACACTCAAGCTGCTATATTCAATAATTGGCCTTCTCATTGTGCAGCATTGTCTCTGTTGCAGATTATTGGCTTTGAAGTCCCAAACACAGTTAAGCTGAAGGTGGTGGATGTTGACCCTGGTCTTAAAGGCGATACTGCTCAAGGTAACTTCCTTCTCCTTTCTCAAACTAAAGAAACTATTTTCTTAATAGTGAGGTATAAGAACACTAAGTCTCTAGAAATATGAAGTGAGGCAGATGGATCTTGTAGGTTTCATGCACCTCTGTTTGATTTGGCAGTATCTGAGCTGTGCACGATATAGTGAGAAAAAGTTCAGGACTTTGTGCTTTTCCTTTGTTGCATTAGGGGCTTGGGTGGTGAAGGAGAAGTTGGTTGTTCTTTCTGACGATCTGATCTTATGATTCATGTTCTTATTATAGGTGGAACGAAACCAGCGAAACTTGACACAGGTGCTATGGTGAACGTCCCACTGTTTGTGAACATAGGCGACGAGATTTTGGTAGATACAAGAGCTGGGCAATACATGAGTCGTGCGTGAGGTTTTAGCCCTGTATGATTCTTACTTACTCCAAACGTGTAGCCTTTTTTCTGTCGGACCTGTGACCTGTGAAATCACTCGTGAGGCTTAGATAGCAAAGAGTTAGTTGCCCAAATTTCATAGTTGAGCAATTCTTTTTGTGTAGTCGATTGTTGTATTTATTACGTATCATGTATGTAAGAAAAGGGCAAGTTTTGTGCCCAAAGCTCTGGCCAATCGAAATAGCAGCGTAGATACTTTGCAATTGCTTTATTTGTTTTAAACCTTTTCGAGTGCGGGAGACGGTCATAATCCTGCTTTAGTTGAATGTTTACAAGCCAATAACTGTACAAAAGTCCTTGTTTACAAGTCACATCTTCAAGGACGAGTACACATTCAGTTGGATCACACAACAGTCTTAGGAACATACAGGGTTGATCAACTGACATCGAGCCTCTCTTTTTATGACGGTTGGGCTATCTCTGCCGGGGCGTCGTTGCCAAAAGAATGGAAGATAATCTGCTTGCTTTGACACTTTGAGGGTCATGACAATTGACGTGGGCTGAGGAAGAAGCTGGCCAACCAGAAGGTTCTAGTATTTTGCTCTGTTGATGACTTCAATTCAAGAGCTATTTTCACAAAAAAGTTGCTCGGAACTGTGAGGCCATTTCCCTTTGGTAGTGACACAAGAAGGTAGTTACTGTCGTGATTTGACCAAGACTCTTCCCTTGGCGTCTTCTGGCTTCTTCTCGGGCACAACACCTTGCTTCAGTGCCATGCCATACACATTACAAGCGCATAACCACCTTCCTTGTCGATTAAACTCGTTTATAATCACGTTGTACACTTCTTTACTGGGATGCCCCAATCTTTCATCCATTAGGACCGACAAAGCCTTGCCCAGCTTTCCCTCCCTGCAAAGTGCTCTCAACAATCTAGCTAAGCTAATCATTTTTGGTGAATGCCCCATTGTCATCATGTGCTCCATATTGAACAAAGCTTCTTCATTTCTATTCCCCACTGAAAGCGTTTGTATGATAAATCCATAAGAGCTCTCATCGATAGCACAACCCGTGCTTCTCATTTTCTTGAACATCTGGTATGCATCATCCAATAGGTCTCTCTCCTTCCAAGAAATCTTGCACAATGCCCTCAGCAACGTATTCGACATCCTCTCTTCAACTTCAAAACCATCTCCTACCATCTCTTTATAAGCCCTCAATGCAGCCCTTATCTTCCCCCACTTCAACAAGCCGTGAATCAAGGTGATATAACTGATGCGGTCCGGCGCGCAATCTCTCTCCTTCATCAGCTTCAACACCCCAAAGCCCTTCACTGGCTTCCCTTCTTTGCAATACCCATTGAACAAAGTATTGTAAGTGACCACATTCGGAGCCAACCCTGCCTCTAGAGCTTCATCAAGCAATTCCTTGGCCTCTGGTGACCTACCCACTTTGCAAAACCCATCCATAACAGCTGTGTATGTGTATATGTCCGGCTCGATCGAAATTGATTCCTTGCTGATCTTCCCCAACATCTCGTATGCTTCCTCCACCCTCCCAACGTAACACAACCCTTTGATCAAGCAATTGTACGTCTGAATCGTGGGCTCGCAACCCACTTTCTTCATCACGCCCACGACCTCAAAAGCCTTCTGCAATTCGCCCTTTCTGCAGAACGAATTCACGAGGGTCGTGAAAGTCGCGACGCTCGGGCGGAGCTCATTCTCCACCATGAAGTCCAAGATCCGCGCAGCATCATCCAAACTGTTCTTCAGACAGTGGCAGACGATCAGGGTCGAAAACGTCCACGCGTCCGGGACCAACCCGTGAGCCGGCATTTCGTCGAACACCTGCAATGCGATGTCGGGCTCGCGCGCCACGGCCAGAGCCGCGAGCAGATCGTTGGCCCCGGACAAGCTCCCCATCTGCCCATCACGCCGCAGGAGGCGGACGAACTCGGCCCTGTCCCTAGCGGGCACCGCCCTGATCCTTTCGGCCAAGTACTGGACGCGGACCGGGCAGCTCCTCTGCTCCTGCACTTCGCTCGGCCGCGTTAGGACGGCGCCAGTTCTATAAACAGAAGAGCCGTGCGAATCTCTGCTCTGCGAGGATCTCGCGACGAGGTTGCTCCGTCGGATCGTCCTCTGATGTTGTCGGGAGATGATGGCGCTTCGAGACGAGCAAGGCTGGTGCTGCGAAGGAAGATGGAGGAGTGGGGATGGGGGAGGATGGGGAGGGGACGGCAGCGAGGAAGGATGAGGAGGCATCGTGCGCGACGACGTGCGCGCCGTGCCGCCCGGGCCATTAAGAACCCGCATGCAGCCGGCGTCTCTTGTCGCGGGCCGAGCGGCCCATGCGGTCTCTCTCGTCGTTGGCACCTCAAGGGCTAGCCGCACATCCCTCTTAGCTTGGGCACCCGGTGCTGTGAACACTATATGTTGGCCAAAAAATTCTAAATCTATTATAATTTTATCAATTCAGTTATAAATTATTATTTTTTAATTTTGCCGATTTTTTGGTCGATTCTATTTTAATCCTACTCTAATACTCACTCTCAAACTCCGGCTCTACCTCTCGCACGCATGGGAGTCAAAACCTATTTCGAAAATAAAATCGTTATCACCCCAATCCCCCTGAGAAGGTGGGGATTTGAATCCCTCACCTCCCATTTTTAGGCAAACCGATTTTGATTAAATAAACACCTTTTAGGCCTCGTTGCCCACGGTGGAAAAAAAAAAAAAACGAAAAGAAAAAAAATGAATTTGTTTTAAAAATATAAAAATTGCTCATGTTAGCACTAACCATATTGTGTAAGACGACCAACATTTATGTTAGTAATTTCCAGCCAAAATTGGGAAAAAAAAGATTAGATTGACAAATTGTCACAAAATTTATGACCAAATTAATCAAATTCAAAAGTTCACGGGACTAAATTGACATTTGTACAATAATTTTATGAATGTTTTGGTAATTTCCCTCTTATTCGATATATCATCTTAGATAGTCATCTAATAAAGTTTAGCCTCATGTAACATATATCAAATACACATCGATATTCACTAAAATTACTCCATTTCCTTTCCGCATATTTCTTATCTACCCATGCTAATTCCCTCATTAGATTCCGTGGGGAAATTTCTAGTCTCATTCTCATTCTTCCCTTTTACTTGGTCCTCGTTTCATTTCAACCACACGGCAGCTGAATCAGCCTCAGCTCCTTCTGCAGAAAAAGACCGGAAATTCCACTTGAAGTGGATGAAGCTTCTATAAGCGGCTATCACCCCGGTCAAAGCGTAGAACATGATACTGATTTTCCATGGTCTGAACATCCCGGCGTTTAAGTTCGTTTAACAAGTCTCACATGACTATTCTACCAAAAAAAAAAAAAAAAAACAAGTCTCACATGACTAGGGAAGAATTCAAGTCTTGGCGGGGAGCCGTTGTCGTACTCTTTTTGCTATAACCTAGAGGCACGGAAGCCTAGCCATTTGGGGGTTCATAAAACATCTCTCAAACCTTGTGAACATGTGGGTCCGAGCGTTAGGCCTCAGCAGACTGTCCTGACCCAAAGTTATATGTGCATAATTTGTAGGTTTTGTCCGGGTGACTTCCATTTTCCTAAGTTAGAAATGTCTTGACGTCCCAATTGAACTATGCCGACCTCGGGGCTATTGATATGATGTATTGAATCTAGTGTATCCCTATTAGCTTTCTCTCGAAGAATGCGTAGGAAAGTAAAAGGTTCTATCAAATTTGATGCAAGAATATTGCAAAACGAGATATTGATGAGAACTGTAGAAATTTTCCTACCTTAATGAAAAGATGAATGTAGCAATCCTGTTTCCATTACATGAGCACATTGAAAAATCAAAATGACATTTGGGTGCATTTATTTTAATGAAAGAGCTTTTGGTGGATTAATTTTCTAAACTTTCGTGTGTTTTGGTCCTAAAATGGTTAGTCAACGGAAAGACATATTTGCTATGTAAAAAAACACCCGTACTTAAAATTAGAAAAAGATGAATTTCCGTTTTCTCATTTTCCAATCATAACAATTTTTCAACAATGACTCACTTCTTTGCCTTTTTCAATACCAATTGTTCCAGATGAGATACTAACACCTGAAAACGCTTTCGGTTACACATTTTGGCATATCATCAGATAAATAAAAAGTAAACATTTTTCTTGAAAATAATTTTGATGGAAAGTATTTTCCTTCGTCATAGAGTTTTACATGAAACGATGCCCTTATTTTGTGAACTTACCTTGAATATGAACACTGCTCTAAAATGAAACTTATTTATTTAGCTAGAAAATAGCTTACAAAGTCATGTTATTCAAGGAATCTATTTATTAGTTGCACTGCTTAACTTTTATTAACAAAGTAGATTTGATGATCGATCTGCAAGGCCGAGACCCTCGACCACGAAAATGCCTTCGGGCCCTTGTGAGCGGGATCGGGCAGCTGGGCCTATGACTAGGTGGTTAAAAGAGAGAATTTTTATATGATAGGGATGCAAGAAGAGTAAATATATATAAATATATAGATATATAAATATATATATGTCTTAATTAGAGAATGTACTTTCCCTAGACTTATTGAAAAGTTGATGGCCAAACTAAAAAAAAAGGACTCATTCAAATGTGGACGTCATTTAGGAAAAATTGCTGATGAATCTGATCTTGTGCATGTGGAGTTGGGAATATTAAGAAGTGACACGCCAGAAACGTTCAGTCCAACTTTAGTTTGGCTTTGCGGCGTCAACGTGACTTTTCATGGAAAGTACACCAGCTTGGTTTTCAATGCATTGATTCAGGACAGTCACGTCGCAACTCGCAATGGAGTCGGGTACTATTTCACATCAACTCGGCACATGAATGACCGGGTCAGCAAACAAGCGCCATCACCGCGTGCCCCGTATGTATATATCTAGCCATCTCTGCCAACTTCCGAAAGCGGAATGACCCGATAGAGAGATTATATAAACTTCTTTTTTCTTGAGTGCGTGAGATTATCAGTTTTTACTTACTCTTTTTCACGGCGAATAATGCGCGAGTACTTGTGGTTCGCCTGCGGGGTGACGGTTTCCGCCATCCTCTTCGCCGCTCTTCTGTTCAGTGATTTCTGGAAGAGAAGTGCAGGTCGCTTGGCTAGCGAAGACAGGGCCGATAAAGATGCAGCTGTCCATAATGGAACAGCAGCAGGTGGGCCCGCTCTTGATACTGATACAGCACCCGATGAGAAGAGGATGGCGACTTCTTCCTTGGGATATGATTATGAGGTGTTCTTGAGCTTTAGAGGGCCGGATACCCGATCGGGCATCACCAATTTCCTCTATACGAGCCTAATGGATGAGGGGATCCGTACTTATAGAGACGATAAAGATCTCCGATGTGGGCAAGTGGTTGGCCTGGAGCTCCTTAAAGCCATCCACCAGTCGAAGATTTCCATACCCATCTTCTCGAAAGGCTATGCCTCCAGTAGATGGTGTCTCCAGGAATTGGCCCACATAGTGAAGTGCAAGAAGACTCGGGGGCAGATCATCATACCTATTTTCTATGATGTGACACCTTCAGAGGTCCGACTGCGAACCGGTGTCTATGTGGAGGCCTTGTCTTTGCACGAAACCGAGAAGCGGTACACTGACGAGACTATTCGAGAGTGGAAGGCGGCTCTCGAAGAGGCCGGAAACATAAAGGGCTACGACCTGAGCATGCGCAACAGGTGACCCATTCCAACATTCCATTTAGAATTTGCATTCATCTCTAGTTGAGTTCTATGCTGGATTTGTGTTACTTAATATGGAACTGTATTTGCTTCTGTTAAAGTTCAGACCCGATAGAAAAATTGGCAGTGTGCGTAGAGTTTAAGTAAATTGGAGATAGTTCTTAATAAGTTCTACTCATGTTTGCTTTTTGCATTTCAATCAAAATCATCCGACTTCTGGCAGGTCATTCCACCGACCGGGACAGGTAAAGTCAATTATAATTGAATTGAGGACTTGAAATCGCAGACGGATGGTTAAGGTATTCTGATTTTGTCTGTCGCAGCATACGGTTCAACACATTTTTCTAATTCCTTGTGCTTTTGACAATATTAAATATCAGGGGCGAAGGTGAGTTCGCGAAGCAGTTAGCCCAGGACGTTCTCGTTGCACTGAAGACACCTTACTTGGTAGTATCTGACTGCTTGGTTGGAATCGACCATCATGTGGATGAAATCATGCAAATGATGGGCACTCGGATACAGGAAACATGGATTGTCGGAATCTACGGAATGGGTGGTGTTGGAAAGACAACTCTCGCCAAATTCATCTACAATCAACTCTCGCCTGATTTTGAGAATTGCTGTTTCCTCTCCAACATTCGAGAAACTTCGGAGCTCTATGGTGTCGAGCGGGTGCAGAATCAGCTCCTCTCAGGGGTTCTCAGACAGAATTGGCTTATCATCGAAAATAGCAGTGAAGGGAGTAGGATGATCGAAGAAAGGATATCAAGTAAAAAGGTTCTTCTTCTTCTTGACGATGTTGACAATGAGATTCAACTGAATGCACTTATGGGCAAGCGTGACTGGTTTGGTGAAGGAAGCAAGCTTATAATTACGACTAGAAACAGAGACCTTCTCAATGATCACAAAGTGGGTTATACTCATGATCTTACTGGTATGAATTTGGACCAATCTATGCAACTGTTTAGTAGACATGCTTTCAGAAGAGAGAGTCCGTTGGATGAGTATGTCACCCTCTCCAAAAAGGCAGTGGACATTGCTGGAGGCCTGCCTCTTGCGCTTGAGGTTATAGGTTCACTTTTATCACGCACCAATAAAGAAAGGTGGGATGACAAGCTGGAGGCGTTCAAAAGGGCCCTCGTGAAGTTCAGAGCAAGCTGAAAGTAAGTTATGACGCCTTGGATGATCGGCAAAAACATATCTTCCTCGACATAGGTTGTCTATTTATTGGATGGGATGTCGATACTGTGATTCATGCGTGGGATGAGGATAAGTATTCCCCGAGAGAAACCATAGAATTTCTGCAGCACTTGTCTTTGATAAAGATTGAAAAAGATAAAAAGCTGGGGATGCATGATCATCTGAGAGACCTCGCAAGGGAAATGACTCGTCAGGAATGTAAAAGGCGAGATGCAAACCAGAGGAGGGTGTGGGATCACAAGGAAGCATTTGAATTGCTAAAGACACGCGAGGTAAAGTGCCGGTACCACTTATTTCCGATTCGAGAAGACAAGTTATATGCCTTGTCTCCTGCACTAACGCATAACCTCTATGATATGATAGCAGTTTAAACCGTTAAAATTCATAGACCAAGAATTCATGTTGCTTCCATCTCGTTTCCATTTTGTACAGACAAAAGGAAAAGTCGAAGCTATTTGTCTCAAGTTCGACCATCGGAAGCAATACCGTTTTTCGTACGGAGACTTCTATAGATTACCGGGTCTTACGTTCCTCCATGTTGACAGTCTAAACTTGCACGAACACGTCATGGGAGACTTTCGTGCGCAATGGAGGCTTTCCTGGCACAATTTTCCATCCGAGGTTGCTCAGGCTTTTCTTCCTGGGAGGAGGTCAGGTCTCCTGCCGAAGCTGCGATGTCTCTCTTGGCACAATTACCCTTTAAAGTTCGATTTTACCGAATTTTCGTTGATAAATCTAGTGTTTCTTGATCTGTCGTGGAGTAAACTGAAGGAGAGTTGGGATGGTTGGAGTCACATAAAGGTATGTTATATGCTTGGGACTGTATGTTATTCGTTGTCGTGCAATTCCATGAGCTCTAAAAACTTATCAGGGTATGATCTCTTTGTTACAGTTGTCGAAGAATCTGAAAGTGCTGAATCTGACTGGTTGCACACGCTTGAAGAAAACTCCTGACTTATCTGCTAATGTGAAGTTAGAGAGATTGATCCTAGAGAAATGCAGTATCTTGGAAGAAATTGATAGGTCTATCGGTCAGTTACCACACTTGGTTTTATTAAACTTAAATTTCTGCAAGAAACTCCGCCACCTCCCAAAGCAATTATGGGATATGGAATCTCTGGAACTCTTGATTCATGAGACATCAATAGAGGAAATGCCCGCACGTCAAGGTGATACGGGAGCATCAAGTTCTATGGAACAAATTTCACGCCCGGACAATGTTTCGTCAATTAGAGCAGACCAATTCTCATTCCGGCAAGCGAAGGCCAAGTTACTCCAGCGAGCAGTTGCCAAATTACACTCGCAACAAATGGCAATTTCCGCTACAAGTTGATGCGAAGGGTTCTAAGTCGAAGTCGCTGATTTTCTAGGGAAGTTGTCGATTCAATAGACTAGTTGTCAATTTCATGAGTGTCAATTAACTACCAAGATATCGATTTATAAGTTTGTTGTCGATTCCGACGCTACTAATCGATTATTCAGTGATCGGAGGCTGTTATGGTCAATTTTTATTGTTGTTTGTCGATCTTCCAAGATGATTGTATTAAATTAATATATCGAGTTTGAATTCGGATAACGATATGTTAAATCGAATTTGTTGATAAAATTTTTTCAAGTAGATTTCAAATTAGATGAAGAAACTTTTCTTTTGTTGGATTTGTTATAGCTATGTAAGGGAGGAAATAAAATTAAATAAAAAGGGAGCAAACTTTTATCTAGAGGAGTCGAATCCGTGCAGGTTATCCATGGTGGGGCCAAAGTAAAAATTTGACTTTGGGCACGCGGTACAGGACTAGGTTACTTTTAGCCCATAGAAATAAAGAAAGAAGCCTCTGCACGCAGAGCAAAAAGTAAAAAAGGAGCGCCGCTTGAGAGAAGCCGCGAAAAAGCCAGTAGAGTCGCACGTCCAGCAAGTGCAGAAGCCGACGAGAAGTACAACCCACCATACCTGAAAAAAAAAAAAATTCAAGAACTCTGCATCGTCCTAATTTTGGGTCATACGAAAAGAGTATTGAACAAGATTATTTTTTCATGTCGTGTGTTTATATTATTTATTTATAAACACTTTAAATTTTGAATTAAATATAGATGTAGGAAATACTTGAGCATGTGAAATATTATAAATCTTGACTCTTTGATTATAATGGATTATTTGCTGCGGGCTTTTTTCATGAATGTAGCTATCGATACTCGGATCGAATCATATAAATTTCTGATGTTTTTATTATTTCTCGTTTATTTCTCTAGTGATTTTGTATTGATCTAAATTACAAGATTTTATTGTTTTCGTATATTATATTCCAACAGACTGTTCCACTATCCAAACCAATGGATGAATTTGGAAAGTCAAGAATAAATTACTAAGCATTAAGTGAAATGCATTTAGTCCTAATTTTATAAGATTATGGTGTCAATTTCAAAAGTCTTAATTATGTAAATACTCCGAGAGTCCTTTCGGTTTCCAGGACTCCAAACGTCATTTTCTTTTGTTTAGCAGAAGCTACATATGCTGTTGGAAAGAGGGACTTCGAAAGGCAAAAGCCTTCTGCATTTCGCCCTTTCTGCAGAACGAATTCACCAGGGTCGTGAAAGTCGCCACGCTCGGGCAGAGCTCATTCTCCACCATGAAGTCCAAGATCCGCGTAGCATCATCTAAACTGTTCTTCAGACAGTGGCAGACGATCAGGGTCGAAAACGTCCACGTGTCCGGGACCAACCCGTGAGCCGGCATTTCGTTGAACACCTGCAATGCGACGTTGGGCTCGCGCGCCACGGCCAGAGCCGCGAGCAGATCATTGGCCCCGGACAAGCTCCCCATCTGCCCATCACGCCGTAGGAGGCGGACGAACTCGACCCTGTCCCTGGCGGGCACCGCCCTGATTCTTTTGGCCAAGTACTGGACGCGGACCGGGCAGCTCACCTGCCCATGCACTTCGCTCGGCTGCGTTGGGACGGCGCTAGTTCTATAAACAGGAGAGCCGTGCGAATCTCTGCTCTGCGAGGATGTCGCGACGAGGTTGCTCCGTTGGATCGTCCTGAGATGTTGTCGGGAGATGATGACGCTTCGAGACGGGCAAGGCTTGAGCTGCGAAGGAAGATGGAGGAGTGGGGATGGGGGAGGATGTGGAGGGGATGACAGGGAGGAATGATGAGGAGGCATCGTGCGCAGTGACGTGTCCTCCATGCCCCTTGGGCCATTAGAACCCACATCGAAAATTACATAAGACCACCGATATCTATGATAGCGATTTATGGTCAGAATTGGCTAAATAAACTATATTGACAAATTATCAAAAGATGTATGATTGAATTGCTCAAATTAAAAATGTTTATAATTAAATTGACATATATATAATAGATTTAGAAGTTTTTTTTATAATTTTGTCCCTTAATTAATATGTTACTTAGATAGTCATTCAATAAAGTCTAGGCTCATATAATATTGTATAAAATACATATCAATATGCACTAAATTCCGTCGTTAGATTCCGTGGGGAAATTTCAAAACAGGACCAGCTAAAGAAATTTACCGATAATTTGAGGGCATGGAAATATCAGCCCCTGCTAGATATCAGACATGGTCATGGTCTCATTCTCATTCTTCCCTTTTACTCGGTCCTCGTTTCAACCACACGGCAGCTGAATCAGCCTCAGCTCCCTCTGCAGAAAAGACCAGAGGAGAAGGACAACTCAAGCGGATGAAGCTTCCATCAGCGGTAATCACCCGGTCAAGGCATCAACCGTGACATTTATATTCCAGAGCCTTGAACAATTTTTGGGTTTAGTAAGTTTTACAAGTCTCACATGACTAGAGGCGAAGTCAAGTTTTGGCGGGGAGCCATTCCGATGTACTCCTTTTGCTAGAACCTAGAGGCACGGAAGCCTAGCTAGGAGGCCATTAGAACATCTCGCAACCCTTACGAACATGTGGTTAGGTTAAAGCATTAGGCTTGTGCAAATTGTCCTGACCCAAATTGACCTGCGCACAATTTGTTGGTTTTGACTAGGTGACTTCCGTTTTCCTAAGTTGGAAATGTCTTGACATCCCAATTAAACTATGACAACACCGGGGCTACTAATATGACTTATTGAATTCAGCATATTCCAATTAGCTTTCTCTAGGGGGATGCCTAGGAAAGTAAAAGGTTCTATCAAATGGGATGCAAGAAAATTCTGAAACAAGATCGATGAGTAATATGCAGATTTCCTACCCTAACGGAAAGATGAATTTAACTATCCAATTTCCATTACATGAGGTTGTCGAAAAACCAAAATGACATTTCGGGTGCTTTTGTTTCAATGAAAGAGCTTTCAGTAAATTAATTTTTCGAACTTTCATGTGTTTGGTTCACTAAAATGGTTAGTCTATGAAAAACACACTTGTAGTAAAAAAAAAAAAAAACACCCACACTTATAATTAGAAAAATGAATTTTTGTTTCTCAATTCCCAAGCATAACGAATTTTCCAACAAAGGCTCACTTCTTCACCTTTCTCAATACCGGTTGTTCAAGTAAGATCCAAATATCTCAAAAAGTTTTGGTCACACATTTTCAACATACCATCAAATTTCTTGAAAATGAATTTCATGGAAAGTATTTTCTTTCATAATAAAATTTTATGTGAAACAAACACTCTACTATTTTGTAAAACTACCTTGAATATGGACACTAGTATCCAATGAAACTTATTTATGTGGCTAGAAAATAGTTTAGGTAATCGTGTTATTCAAGGAATCTTCACAATTGAATTAGGGAAAAAATCACCTAAATCTATCAATCAATTGTACTGTTTAACTTTTGCTACAAAGCAAATTAGATGACTGGGCCGGGCCCTAAAGTCTAACCTAATAAATTTTTGTTGAAACCATTTTAGTTACCTTCGGGTATGGCCGGACTTTCTCCCTAAATGTCATTGCTCAAACCCATTAAAAAATGCCTTTGGGCCCTTGTGGGTTGAGTGTAAGCTTGAGCGGTCTCACACGTAGTCAACCTATGACTAGGTGGTCAAAAGAGAGGGCTTCAGTGTAAGCTTGAGCGGTCTCACACGTAGTCAACCTATGACTAGGTGGTCAAAAGAGAGGGCTTCAGTGTAAGCTTGAGCGGTCTCACACGTAATCAACCTATGACTAGGTGGTCAAAAGAGAGGGCTTCTTCTTCTTCTTCTTCTTCTTCTTTTCTTCTTCTTCTTCTTCCCTTGACATGAATGCGAGAGAAGTACATATATATTAGAGCTATATCACGAAAAAAAACACCAAATTGATATATTTATGATAAATTTACTCTTTATTAGTTTTCATTAAATTTAATAGTTAAATTGCTATATTGAATAACATGTGAAAGTTAATAAATATATTAGTTTGGGGTTTTACCATTTGTTCATCATGTGTACGGTTTTTGGTTTTTTGCGGTATTAATCTAATTTAACAAAAACTAATAGAGGGTAAATTAATTACAAATAATCTAACTTGATTTGTCGTAAGTATAGTCTACTAGTTTGCGGTTTTTTGGTGCTTAAAAAATTAACTTGGGGTATATTTATCAGAGATGAACCAATTTAGGGTTTTTGGTGATATTTGCCCTATATTTTATAATTAGAGAATGTGTTTCCCAAGGCTTATTGAAAAGTTGATAGCCAAATTAAAATGGTTAATACCAAGAAAAATCTCAAAGTAGAGATGTAATAAATTTATCAAAAATTAATTTTTTGACTACGAAAAACCTCATTGGTATATTTGTAACAAATTTATCTCAAACTAATTTTTTGACTAGAATATCCCCAAACTAGTATACCTATAACAAATTTATCCAAAACCAATTTTTTGACCACTAAAAATCCTAATTTAATACACCTGTGATAAATTTATTCTCAGTTGTTAAATTTTACTATCAAATTATTAAGTTGGATAACATATAACAATTGACAGACATACGGATTTAAGTTTTTACCCTCCATATGTCATAGGTGTATCGATTTTGTAATTTTTCGTAATAATAATCCAATTTAATAAATGGTATATTTGTCACAAAAGTATCAATTTAGGAATTTTGGCAATCAAAAATTATTTTGAAGTAATTTATCATATGCATATAAGTTTGAGATTTTTTATGATCACAAAATTAGTTTGGGCTAAATTTGTCTCATGTATATCAATTTGAGATTTTTGATGATTAAAAAATTAGTTTGGATTTTCGTGATAAAAAATTAATTTAGAATAAATTTATCGTATGTGTACATACTTAGGATTTTTAGTGGTATTAACTAGGGGTGTACATGGTCCGGGTGGGCGGTTCCCGACCTAGAACAGGGAACCGCCCACTAAGGACCGGTTCCAAAAATTTTGGAACCGAGAATCACCCGTTAATTGCATGAATCCACTCGAGAATCGGGCCGCCAGTCCGGTCCGATTCCCAAGTGGATCCATTGAACCAATCTCACCAATAATAGTATTGTTTTCCAAATGCCACCACAAGTACTTGTCATATTGAGTAATATCTTTCTTTAAATCGAACCGGCTTAATTAAGGGTACCATTTTTCTTTATTTTATTGGAAAACACTACCAAAGAAGAGAAATATGTTTTTTTTTCCTGTTTTTGAATCATTTCAGTTAAAATCTAAAATATTATTTAAGTTCAAGGTTCTGGGCGATTGTCATATGTAGATTGTCTTTTCCTTTATCCCCTATGTTGGAAGATACGCAAGATTCTAGAGGATCAATCAATCTGATATTATTGAATCAATCAAGATCATTCAATATCAATCAAGATTATTCAATATCGGATCTAATCTGTATATTATTTTATTTCCTTTTCTTTACACATATCTTGTACTATAATATCGATTGTGTATACTGAGTAAATTGACAAGAATATACATAAAGTTTCCCCAACTCTTCTCTCTCGACTTCTTCCTTCACATCTTCTTTCATGGTATCAGAGCAGGTCACACGTCTGTGATCCATTTCTTCTACTTTTTTTTTCTTCTGGTTTTCTGATTGCTGTCGAGCGAAACAAGCTAACCTGCAAAAAGGCGTTAGCACTCCGGTGTAGGAATCAGCACCTTGAAGACTTTATATCAAAATAGACGAAGGAAAGGGAAGAGAGAGAGAGAGCTTGATTTATCACCATGGCCAACAATCAAGCTCGTTTACCTATGGATATGGTGACCTCAGAAGCACAAAATCCTGTGCATCTCATCACAGGTTGAACATATCAGCCCACGGGAGGGCAATTTTTTCCATGGCAAACCAACCTGGGGGTGCCCACGTCAGGACCTTCCTACCAGTGGATGCCGATACCAATGTATTATGGGCCAAGCCCACATGTTTCGGTTTTGGGAGGCCAGATTCAAGACGGTCCACCAGCCACCAGTGGGTTAGGCCATTCGAAGGTAACTGGGAATTTCAATGCGGGTGAAAACCCTAACGGGTTAGGCGACTCGAATTCGGGAATTTCGCCGGGTCAATCGACAAATCCCTACCTGGGAGTTCCACCCGGGTTTATGCCTTTTCCTTTTGTGACCGCCATGGGTTACCCAGAACCCGGGGACGCACTCTATGTGTCCACCACCGATGGGCCCGAGTTGCGACTCATCAGCCACCATCTCACGGGACCCAAAAACTATTCGAGCTGGGCATGGGAGTTTCGGCGAGCGCTCGTCACAAAGGACAAAGAAGGCTTTATTGACGGTACTGTCCCGATTCCGACCGACAAAAAAATGAGAAGGCAATGGAGAAAATGTAACCAGTTGGTTAGAACGTCGATAGGAAATTGCATAAGCCAGAAATCACAGCCGGTTTGCCCCCAAGAAGACTCAAAAACATTTGGGACAATATTAAAGAGATGTACGGGAAGTTGGATCGGGTGAAGATTTTCTCGCTGCATCAAGCTCTCAGCGAACTGAAGCAAGGAAACATATCCATGACGGCATGCTTCAACAAGCTATCAGCCCTCTAGAACGACCTGGAAGCTACCGAAGAAAAACTTCAAGGGTCCGAGATAATGCTTCGGCGGTTTAAAGAGATGAGAGACAGGGAGAAAGCTACTCGGTTTTTACTGATCCTTAACGAATCATTTATTACCTTTAGGTCGCAGATATTGGCTATGGAGCCAGCACCCACCCTCGGCCGGATCTTCCAATTAGCCGTGCAAGAAGAAAGCCAGAGACTCTCCTCGTCGAACAATAAGGCCAGCGAAACCCTAGCGCTAGCGGCAAGAATCTAAAGGGGGAGAAAACCCTAGAAAAGAAAAATGACCTGTTGCTAGGGTTTTCCTCCGAAAAGCGAGGCTTTAAAGCCCCTTCAATGGACGGTCAAGATCGAGGGTAGCAATTCGACGGTCCACAAGGCGCGGGATATCCGATTGATTTGGACGGCGGAGATGCATCCGGATCTAAGGGATCCAACGGCCCAATTTTTTCAAAAGCTTATGGGCAGAATTTTAAAAATAGAGGAAAACTATTTTGTGATTTTTGAAAGCGGCCCCATCACACCATTCAAAATTGCTGGAAATTACACGGCAGGCCTGGAGAAAAAGAAAAAAAAGGGAAAAGATATATCAGCAGTCGCCTCCGCTTTCCAAATTACACATGGGGAATATCAGTAGTTGATGTAGGCGCTACAAAAATTGGACGTTCAAAAAGGGGGAGCAGCTTTATGTGGTACTTCTTGTTACATGATAAATTCCATATCAAGAAATGCCTGGATTATTGATTTGGGAGCCAGTGATCATATAGCATGCGATAAAGGATTATTTTCTGTTGTTCATGAAGAATTAGAAAATCCTATTACTGTGCAATTACCAAATGAGAACATCACCCATGTTACTACAACAGGAACAGTCACTCTTAACTCCCAAATTGTTCTAAGCCATGTCCTTTATGTCCTAAACTTCCAATTTAATCTCATTTTTGTGTCTAGAGCCTGTAAGGAAAATTCCTATCAAGTACCTTTCAATGCTGATACCTGTTTATTTCAGGCCCTTTCGACTAGGAAACTGATGGGCCGGGGTAATCTCTCTGAAGGGTTATTTTTCTAGAAAAGCTTGCCCACACACCTTCATCATTTTTCTTGTAATAAATCATTGTGTAATTTGACTACCAATGATAGAAAATTCCTTTTGTATTCTAGATTGGGGCATAGTTCTTCTTTTCCTTATCCTCAGTGTCATATTTGCCCACTTGCAAAGTAGTTGCGTAGTCCTTTACCCCTGAGCAAAAGTCGCACAAAAAACATTTTTTCCCTGCTGCATATTGATGTCTGGGGTCCATACCATACCCCGAACCATGATGGGTCTCATTTTTTCCTTACTATTGTGGATGATCACTCCAGAGCTACATGGATTTTTCTTATGCAATCTAAGGGTCAAGTTTTGTCCCAATTAAGAAATTTCCTTTCCCTGTCAAAGACTCAGTTCGGGAAAACTGTCCAAAAAATAAGGACATATACTGGAAAGGAATTTTTCAATCATGAATGTGTTGCTCTATTTTCTTCACTAGGGATATTACATGAGAGTTCATGTGTATATACACCACAACAAAATGGAGTGGTGGAAAGGAAGCATCGTCACCTGTTGGAAGTTGCAAGGGCTTTGAAATTTCAAGCCTCTATTCTAGACAATTTTTGGGGAGATTGTGTATTAACTACAGCCTATTTGATAAATCGTATGCCGACTAAAATACTAGGCGGATGAACTCCTTTCGAGTTGCTTTTTGGGAAGAAACCAGATTTGGATCACCTAAAAATATTTGGTTGTCTATGCTATGCTACAATTGTTAGACCTAGGGATAAAATGGGTCCTCGAGCTCGAAGTTGCATATTCATGGGATATCCCAACTTACAAAAGGGATATCGGGTATTTGATCCTCCACAGGAGATTTTTCAATCAGCGAAGACGTCTTATTCTAGGAAAATGTCTTTCCATTTGCTTCTCAGAAGTCAAGCATAGATCGCACTGGAACCTCTCATATGTCTTATACCGAGGAAACAGTCGGGGATCCCACATATGTCTTACTTCCTTCGGGTGCGTTTGGCACCAGCTTTGCCAAGTACCTTTAGGTACCCAAAGCCCATTTGCCCAAATATTGGGTGTTTGGGAAAAAATTTTAGACCTGCCTTGAAGAAATGCTGGCCTTCCAAAGGCCCGATGCACTGTTCATCTCCTCATTCGTTGAATTCTCAGATGTCGGCAGGCGAGGTGGCGAATCGGCTGGCGAGGTGGCGATGGGTCGGCGATGGGTTGGAGAGAGGCCGGCAACCGTCGTCGCACCCCGACGATCGCCGCCGACACAATCGCGCGACCCGGATCGGGTCGCGGAGGTCGCCCGGGTCACGAGGTCGCTGCGCGACCTCCGGCGACCACGACCTCGCCGCGACACGGATCTGGGTCGCGGAGGTCGCCGGAGGTCGCGGCGACCTGTGCAACCCAGATCCGAGTCGCGGAGGTCGCCGCGCCGGGCGACCTAGATCCGGGTCGCCGGAGGTCGTGGCGACCCGGGCGACCCGATCCGGGTCGCGGAGGTCGCCGGAGGTCGTGGCGACCTAGGACCTCACTGCGACCCGGATCCTCTCGCGACCTTGTGGTGACCTTCGCAGCGTGGTGGGTTGCGCGACGGCGCGGCGAGGGTCGCGGCGACCCTCGCCGGATCGCCTACCCTTGGCCGGTGCGAAGCCTTGGCCGGCGGTAACAGGCGAAGCCTTGGCCGGCGGTCACCGGCGAAGCCTTGGTCGGCCAACTTTCCTTTTTTTTTAAATAATAAAAGTATTTTGCAAATTTAATTTACCCAAACACTATTTTGCATAAGTATACTTCACAATGGACTTTCACAAATAAATTTACCAAATACACTTTGCATTTTGGAAAACACCCTTGACTCAAAGACGTTTGCATTTTCTCAAAGACTTTCCCCAAAAGTCTTCCCAAACGCACCCTTCATCGGTCGATACAAGGAATTCTTCTCCATCAAATACCAACTTGACACCTTTAATGGAAGCTGCCGATGAAAGCCCAAATGATATGTCTTCTTCTCATTCACCTCCCGCGGAAGATCCAGCTTCTCCAATTCCTCCAGAAGATGGACAACCGCGGCGTTCGGCCGAGCCACACGTCCACCAACTTGGACAAAAGACTATATGTGGTGTCAGGAATTCACCAGGTATTCCTTTCCTCATTTCCTCTTATGTTTCCTTCGATAAGTTATATCCCGAACATAGATGTTGTATCACTCGAATCTCCGAAGAGCAAGAGCCGACCAGTTTTGATGAAGCAAGAAGTGATCCGCGATGGCAGAAAGCTATGGAAGCAGAATTGATGGCCTTGATAGATAATCACACATGGGATCTTGTTACCCTACCCTCACATTGCAAAGCCATTGGATGCAAATGGGTATATAAGATCAAATATCGGGCCGACGGATCGATCGAATGATACAAGGCTCGATTGGTGGCAAAGGGTTTCACACAGCGGGAAGGTTTTGACTATCACGAAACCTTTTCCCCGGTAGCCAAAGATGTAATTGTCCCATCCTTTCTTTTAGTAGCATCCTTCCAGGACTGGTCATTACATCAAATGGACGTTCATAATGCTTTCTTGCATGGGGATCTAGACGAGGAGATCTATATGGAAGTGCCACAACGTTTACAGAGACAGGGGGAGAATAAAGTATGTCGTCTTCGCAAATCTTTGTATGGACTCAAGCAAGTTTCCAGACAGTGGTACGCGAAATTTGCTAAGTCTCTGATAGTTGCGGGTTTTCAACAGTCCAAATTCGATTATGTGGTCTTTACATGGACTCAAGGTACGTCATTTATTTACTTGATGATATACGTAGATGATATACTTATTATGGGCAACGACGAAGTAGCTATCAAGGGTTTCAAGGAATATCTACATTCCACTTTCAATATTAAAGACCTAGGTCCTCCCAAGTATTTTCTTGGAATTGAAATTGCGCGGTCAAACCAAGTTATCTCCCTCAGCCAAAGGAAATTTGCCCTAGAAATTATTTCAGAAGTAGGTTTATCGAGATGTAAGCCAGCAGTGATACCAATAGAGCAAAATACCAAACTCACTATAGCGGATTATGATGCTGGACTATCTCAACAAAATGATCCCGTTCTCAGGGATCCATTGGGGTATCAGAAACTTATTGGGAAGCTTATATATTTGACTATGACCAGGCCAGACATAAGTTATGCTGTGCAGACGCTCAGTCAATTTATGCACCAACCTAAGGAATCTCATATGAATGCTGCACTGAAGGTGGTAAAATACTTGAAGAAAAGTCCTGGACTTGGCATTCTCCTTTCTAGGAAATGTGACATGAGGATGACTGCATATTGTGATTCAGACTATGCAACTTGCCCAATGAGCAGAAGGTCCATAACCGGTTTCTGTATTAAGTTGGGGGATTCCTTACTTTCGTGGAAGACGAAGAAACAGCCAACCGTTTCATTATCCTCGGCAGAGGCAGAATATCGTGCCATAGCTAAAACCACATGTGAAATAGTGTGACTACGATGATTACTTCAGGATCTCGAGGTACAAGTTAAAGGGCCGACAAGATTATTTTGTGACAATGATGCAGCCCTCAAACTTGCATCAAATCCCATTGTGCATGAAAGAACGAAACATATAGAAGTGGACCGTCATTTCACTCGGGAGAAAATTCAGCAAGGAATGATCGAGACACAAGGGATTGGAATAGAGGAGCAACCAGCGGATATCTTTACCAAACCCTTATGTCAGAGACAGCATGCGTATGTCTTGAGTAAGCTAGGCGTCTTGGACATCTACAAGCCATCGGCTTGAGGGGGAGTGTTGGAAGATACGCAAGATACCGGAGGATCAATCAATCTGATATTATTGAATCAATCAAGATCATTCAATATCAATCAAGATTATTCAATATCGGATCTAATCTATATATTATCTTATTGCCTTTTCTTTACACATATCTTGTACTATAATATCGATCGTGTATACTGAGTAAATTGACAAGAATATACATAAAATTTCCCCAACTCTTCTCTCTCGACTTCTTCCTTCACATCTTCTTTCACCCTAGTAATACTTAATCTCTTACAACCTTTGCTTTTATTGAATTCTTTTTGTAGAAACAATTTCACCGAAACTTCACATTTTCTTGCACACAGTGTCCTATGTGAGTGCCGAAAGTATCATTTGA
The DNA here is from genome assembly GCF_016545825.1 of Eucalyptus grandis. Lineage (NCBI taxonomy): Eukaryota > Viridiplantae > Streptophyta > Magnoliopsida > Myrtales > Myrtaceae > Eucalyptus > Eucalyptus grandis. The sequence goes on from NC_052612.1 coordinate 15,744,888, forward strand.
AAGAACCATTTGTTGAGTTGTTGAAAAGCAACTTACACACTATACTAAATTCTTATAAAAACATGGAAACCATGAGAGGAGATAGAGCCCTAAAATTTAGGTTTGCTAATTAGTAATTTAAAATTTTATTTCAATATTAAAAATTAATATATTATTATAATATAATCGGTCCGGTCCGAATGGCGGATTCGCCCATGGAATCGGAAACCGGACTGATACCCACCGATTCTCATAAATTGAAACCGAGAACCGGACTGGTTCCCTCAATAACCATCGGTTCCAAGCAGTCCGAGCGAATCCCGGTTCTTTTGCATACCCCTAGTATTAACCCACCTAAAATACCACTAAAAAAAGACTCTCCAAACGTGGCCATCATTTTTTGACCCAAAAAAAAGAAAAAGAAAAAGAATGTGGACATCATATTGGAAAAATTGCCGATGGACCTGACTTTACGCACGGAGATTTGGGAACCTTAAGAAGCGACAAGCCAACGCGACTTTGGTTTGGCTTTGCGAGTCAACGCGACTTTACATGGAAGGTACAGTGGACCTCACCAGCTTAGAGTCTCGCTGCAACTTGCAAGCGAATGACCGGGTTAAGTGCCGCCTCCGCCTGCCCCGAATGCTTGTGTCTCGTCTGTGTCTGGCTGCCGCTGCCAACTTCCGAAACCGGAACGACCCGATAGAGAGATTACATAAACTTCTTTCTTCTTGAGTACGCAAGATTATCAGTTTTTACTTACTCTATATCGCGACGAATAATGCGCGAGTACTTGTGGTTCGCCTGCGGGGTGACGGTATCCGCCATCCTCTTCGCCGCTCTTCTGTTCAATGATTTCTGGAAGAGAAGTGCAGGTCGCTTGGCTAGCGAAGACAGGGCCGATAAAGAGGCAGCTGTCCATAATGGAACAGCGGCAGGTGGGCCCGCTCTTGATACTGATACAGCACTGGATAAGAAGAGGACGGCGATTTCTTCCTCGGGATATGATTATGAGGTGTTCTTGAGTTTTAGAGGAACGGATACCTGAGCGGGCATCACCAATTTCCTCTACACAAGCCTAGTGGATGCGGGGATCCGTACGTACAGAGACGATAAAGATCTCCCATGTGGGCAAGAGGTTGGCCCGGAGCTCCTTAAAGCAATCCGCCAGTCGAAGATTTCCATACCCATCTTCTCGAAAGGCTATGCCTCTAGTAGATGGTGTCTCGAGGAGTTGGCCCACATAGTGAAGTGCAAGAAGACTCGGGGGCAGATCATCATGCCTATTTTCTATGATGTGATGCCTTTGGAGGTCCGACTGCGGACCGGTGTCTATGTGGAGGCCTTGTCTTTGCATGAAACCAAGAAGCGATACAGTGACGAGACTATTCGAGAGTGGAAGGGGGCTCTCGAAGAGGCCGGAAACATAAGGGGCTACGACCTGCAGAGCATGCGCAACAGGTGACCCATTCCAACATTCCATTTAGAATTTGCATTCATCTCTAGTTGAGTTCTATGCTGGATTTGTGTTACTTAATATGGAACTGTATTTGCTTCTGTTGAAGTTCAGACCCGATAGAAAAATTGGCAGTGTGCATAGAGTCTAAATAAATTGGAGATGGTTCTTAATAAGTTCTACTCATGCTTGCCTTTTGCATTTCAATCAAAATCATCCGACTTCTAGCGGGTCATTCCACCGACACAGGACAGGTAAAGTCAATTATAATTGAATTGAGGACTTGAAATCGCAGACGGATGGTTAAGGTATTCTGCTTTTGTCTGTCGCAGCATACGGTTCAGCACATTTTTCTAATTCCTTGTGCTTTTGACAATTTTAAATATCAGGGGCGAAGGTGAGTTCGCGAAGCAGGTAGTCCAGGACGTTCTCGTTGCATTGAAGAAACCTTACTTGGTAGTATCTGACTGCTTGGTTGGAATGGACCATCATGTGGGTGAAATTATGCAAAGGATGGGCACTCAGATACAGGAAACACGGATTGTTGGAATCTACGGAATGGGTGGTGTTGGAAAGACAACTCTTGCCAAATTAATCTACAATCAACTCTCGCCTGATTTTGAGAATTGCTGTTTCCTCTCCAACATTCGAGAAACTTCGGAGCTCTATGGTGTCGAGTGGGTGCAGAATCAGCTCCTCTCAGGGGTTCTCAAACAGAATTCGCCCATCATCGAAAATAGCAGTGAAGGGAGTAAGATGATCGAAGAAAGGTTAAGAAGTAAAAAGGTTCTTCTTCTTCTCGACGATGTTGACAGTGAGATTCAACTGAATGCACTTATGGGCAAGCGTGACTGGTTTGGTGAAGGAAGCAAACTTATAATTACAACTAGAAACAGCGACCTTCTCAATTATCACGAAGTGGATTATACTCATGATCTTACTTGTATGAATTTGGACCAATCTATGCAACTGTTTAGTAGACATGCTTTCAGAAGAGAGAGTCCGTTGGATGAGTATGTCACCCTCTCCAAAAAGGCAGTGGACATTGCTGGAGGCCTGCCTCTTGCGCTTGAGGTTATAGGTTCACTTTTATCACACACCAATAAAGAAAGGTGGGATGACAAGCTGGAGGCATTCAAAAGGGCCCCTCGTGAAGTTCAGAGCAAGCTGAAAGTAAGTTATGACGCCTTGGATGATTGGCAAAAACATATCTTCCTCGACATAGGTTGTCTATTTATTGGAGGGGATGTCGATACTGTGATTCATGCGTGGGATGAGGATAAGTATTCCCCGAGAGAAACCATAGAATTTCTGCAGCACTTGTCTTTGATAAAGATTGAAAAAGATAAAAAGCTGGGGATGCATGATCATCTGAGAGACCTCGCAAGGGAAATCACTCGTCAGGAATGTAAAAGGCGAGATACAAACCAGAGGAGGGTGTGGGATCACAAGGAAGCATTTGAATTGCTAAAGACACGCGAGGTAAAGTGCCGGTACCACTTATATGCCTTGTCTCCTGCACTAACGCATAACCTCTATGATATGATAGCAGTTAAAACCGTTAAAATTCATAAACCAATAATTCACGTGCTTCCATCTCGTTTCCATTTTGTACAGATAAAAGGAAAAGTCGAAGCTATTTGTCTCAAGTTCGACCATCGGAAGCAATACCATTTTACGTACGGAGACTTCTATAGATTACCGGGTCTTACGTTCCTCCATGTTGACAGTCTAAACTTGCACGAACCCGTCATTGGAGACTTTCGTGCGCAATGTAGGCTTTACTGGCACAATATGCCATCCGAGGCTGCTCAGGCTCTTATTCCTGGGAGGAGGTCAGGTCTCCTGCCGAAGCTGCGATGGCTCTCTTGGCACAATTACCCTTTGAAGTTCGATTTTACTGAATTTTCGTTGATAAATCTAACATTTCTTGATCTGTCGCGGAGTAAACTGAAGGAGAGTTGGGATGGTTGGAGTCGCATAAAGGTATGTTATATGCTTGGGACTGTATGTTATTCGTTGTCGTGCATTTCCATGAGCTCTAAAAACTTATCTTTGTATGACCTCTTTGTTACAGATGGCGAAGAATTTGAAAGTGCTGAATCTGACTGGTTGCAAACACTTGAAGAAAACTCCTGACTTGTCTGCTAATGTGAAGTTAGAGAGATTGATCCTAGAGAAATGCAGTATCTTGGAAGAAATTGATGGGTCTATCGGTCAGTTACGACACTTGGTTTTATTAAACTTAAATTTCTGCAAGAAACTCCGCCACCTCCCAAAGCAACTTTGTGATATGGAATCTTTGGAACTCTTGATTCATGAGACATCGATAGAGGAAATGCCCGCACGTCAAGGTGATACGGGAGCATCAAGTTCTATGGAACAAATTTCACGCCCGGAGGATGTTTCGTCAATTAGAACAGGCCAAATCTTACTCCAGCTAGCGAAGGCCAAGTCACTCCTGGAAGCAAATGCCAATTTACCCTCGCAAGCAAATGGCAATTTCCGCTACAGGTTGATTCGATGGGTTCTAAGTTGAAGATGCCGATTTCTTTGGGAAGTCGATTCGATAGATTAGTTGTTGATCTCATGAGTGTCAATCGACTACCAACATATCGATTTACAAGTTTGTTGTCGACTCCGAGGCTGCTAATCGACTATCTAGCGACCGAGGCTGTTCCGGTCGTTTTCCACTACCGTTTGTCGATCTTTCGAGGTGGCTGTTCAGCTGTGCAAACCAACGGATGAATTCAGAAAGTCAAGAATAAATTGCTATGCATCAAGTGAAGTCACGATGCATTTAGTCCTAGTTTTATAAGATTATGATGTCAGTTTCAAAAATCTCAATTATGTGAATCCTCGAAAAGCCCTTTCGGTTTCTAGGATAGTAAGAGTTGTTTTCTTTTGTTTAGCAGATTCTCTCTATAAGAGGAGGAGTAATCTCATTTGTGCGCATACCATACTTGCATTTGAATATACGTGAAATTTTCCGAAAGTGAATTTCTTATTTTAGTTGTTTATCAAAATTCATTTGGTGGTGAACCCATAAATCCTTTTTCCTCGGTTGATGGTGTTCCTTTAAACTTTAGTGGTAAGTTTCATATATCGCCATCTTTATACTTGGTTGGTAGCATGCCTTTTATGCTTGGGTGGTAATCTTCTATTAAGCTTCCTATTGTCACTCAAAACACATCCCCATGACCCATCACAAGGATTTAAAAATCTATGAATTCTCAGTGCCTGCCATTGTTCCTCACCGACTATAAGCCCTTCACTTGGTCACTTAACTTCGCTATCGAGGCATTCTCCACAAGGAGCTGGGATTGCGCAGCTTCCTGAGTCAATTGGATCCCTCGTAAGCCTTGAACACTTCGTCTTTGAGAAACTGCAAGTCGATAAAGATGCCACAAGACTGAATGGGGAACTTCCCAATCTCTTGAACCTGAAATGGAAGATGATATCCCCTGGTGGATTGATGGGTTAACCACACTGGAGTCTTTAGAGTTGTCCTCTTTGATAATGACCACCTTATCACCAAATATTGCACAGCTTTCTCGTCCCAAGAGACTTGAACTCTCTAGTGAATGTCTGCAGCACCTCCCAAGGATTCCCTCAAGCTTATAATCCTTGTGCATTGGACATTGCCCGTCAATGCGTACATTGATAGACCTATCGCACTTGAAGAAGCTATCAGAACTTGTAATTGAGTATTGCGCAGTTACAGAGATTCAAGCCCTTCCCTCAAACTTCTTTTCTGACTTTAGCAAAGGATTATTCTTGATTTCTCGAACTTTCTGGGTGCTGCCATCATCTATGCGAGAAATTAGGATTTATAAGAGCATCAGCTGAATTCGAGCCAAGCCCACCCATCATCTATTCTCGGAAAACACAGGGCGTATTTCCTTCGACAAGGTTAATGATTGTCCCTCAAAAATCCAAGTCCAAGGAAACTTTAGGAACAGGGGAAGTATTGGGTGAAGATAGCGTGGGAGACTGGAATATTTCCTAAATGTCTCAGAATGGTTGGTGTTGAACCCATTTGGACGTAGAGATTTTCCAACGAGAAAAATTGTGCGACAGCAATAAGCACACACGAATGCTGCCCATTCTTGCTAGTTACTAGGAATATTAAGTACGCAAGAGAAGATATTGTTTAGAAGTCCAACGTACAAAATGAGATTCGTAACTGGAGAACTTACAAGTTTCTTCCAGACTGCAATTGATTATGTTTAGTGAACTGTCCCCATTGTCACAGAGAGAGAGAGAGAGAGAGAGAGAAAGAGAGAGAGAGAGAGAGAGAGAGATGATCGTGACGATGGTCACATGAGCTGCAATCAACAGGCGATCACCGTGACGGTGGTTGCATACATTAAAATGGCAGCAACTAGCAAGTGGCATGCAGTGGTCCCAAGCAAATGCCCATGGAGGTCACTCGTTTCTCTTTTTGCCAAAGCTGCATGAATGAAAGATTATGGCCCTGAATGAAGAGATCAAACCAGCATGTCCCATCCCAAAACAAGCATAGAAGTCACCACCACTTGGTGATAACTCTTTAAGCATGTACTGCTGTCTTGAATATATGCAGTCGCAGTGAAATGAGACAAGATTTCAGGTACCGATCAATCATCTCGGTATGGCTGAAGAATTCTATGAATTTCCAGCGATGTGCTCATGATTTCACAATAAGTTGCTCTGACAGGCAAAGCGAAATAGCATTTTAATCAGATGTTAGACAAGCATCTGCCATTCAAAAACAACTGCAAAATCCTCATTTTTTAGCATAGAGAATAGATATAGTTTGTGGTATGTGAGCCGGACAGAGCTTATAACTGAGCAATAGGATTGAGATACATTTGGCAACATCAGCGGACCTCAGAATGGATTGGCGACGACAAAGCTCAAGAAGTGAAGCTTCCCTTGCAGTTTCATTGCTTGCAATAGGAGACTCGAATTGAAAAGCAGAACTGTGGAACAAAATCGGATTATCAGATGACATACAGCATCCACACCAAAAAGATCACAATAAGTTGATGAGCTAATGTCAAGCCGAATTGTCAAGAATAGCAGAAGCTACATACGCTGTTGGAAAGAGGGACTTAGAAAAGCAAAAACACAATTTAGCCGGAAGAGCTTGAAAGGTGCATGCTACTCCCAGTACTAATGACAAGCAGTAAGCTAATAAAAAAGTGATTTCCACTTCCAGGGACAGAAACAGGGAAAAATACAAAGATTGGGATTCCAAAGGGGAACTCCGTAAAACAGGGGAAAAACATGTACCCGATTATCAAGCAGTTGATTAGTATTCCGAAGGGGAACTCCGCAAAACTGGAGACAAACCTGTATCGAATTATCAAGCAGCTGAATGAATCAGAACATCATACGAATGCTTTGGAGAGACCGAATTGGACTCTGGTCCTAGTTGATTTGAAATGAAATGCATGGCATATTGAAAGTCAAATTAGAATTTTCGATAAATGGTGGCACACTGACACACCATGGTCCTAATATGGATTAACCTGACCTTACATTAGCTCAGCGGGTAGGTGATAGAACTCGCGACATAAGACAAAGGGGAATCCGTCACATACAGAGGAGAAAGTTCACTGGTGATACACTCATCATGTGAACTCCTTGTTACCATATATAAAAGTGGAGAAGCATGATCTGAGTAGTGATTTATGTTAGCATGAGACATGGTATCAGATACACGAGAATCTTTTCATTAGAGACTGTCTAGAATGCTGCTTTTTCAGGAGACGTATAGACCCACTTTTTGGTTTTTTTTTTTTTTTTTGGGGGGGGGGAGAATTGAGTACCCATTGCCCATGACCTGTGACAGTCTAATTTTCTGCTTCTGTTTTCAATTAAATGAATTGGGCTTTTCATCGACATGGGTATAGCGCTATTCTCCGAAGCGATCACTCGCGAGGAAACTAGACTAGTTGGGGAAGTTATTAAAGAATTTTGATGCAATAGATTTGAGAATTCGACCAGAAATCGACGACTCAATCGTGTTAGTCTACAAGAGTCATTGCGACACAGTCGAAAATCTATAAGGGATCAGAAATAGGTCCATGCAATTGAAATATGTAATTAGGCATGGGTGATTCTATTTAATTACAAAATTTATTGACAATCGACACTAAACCGATTTTTCTGTCGTTTTGGTATCCGTGTGCTCGTAATTAAAATCTTGAGATTCATGCAAAAATCAAGGGTCGCTAATGGATCGAAGATGCACATTATGGTTCGAAAATAATCGGCCACAAGTTATTTGCACCGAAAATTTCCAAAAATTACCCGATAGTTTAGGCCGCGTTGAAATCACGTTCGACTGAATTTAACTGTGAAATTTACTCCGATTTCAGAAAATTGAAAAACTCTAGTGTGTCACAATTCATCCCAGGGACATTGTTGCATCTTCTCAAAATTTATTGATGATGAGAATTGTTCATGAAATGTGCAAGAACAACAAACTAAAAGAGCAAGAGAATTGTCACATTTTAAGTAGGATTTTTAAGGCTTTTAATGTGAAGCAACTTAAGAGGTATTATAAGTTGTTACTAAGGGATTTGACCCTATTAACTTAAATGTTAGTTTGGCAAATAGGAAAGGGGGAAAAGTCTCAACAAGAAAGGAAAATTCGTAAGAAGGCATGCCCCCATGAATTTCACCTCAATTTTCATGCCATTTGTGTGGAATAATGATGCATAAAGTAGAGGACCACTTGATAGGGATAGGAATTCAATTTCCATGGAAAAACTACGAGAACCAACTTCAAATTCGGATTCAGCGGTTTACATGAATTCCAACCTTTTCTTTCATATCTTTTAGAAGAGACAACGTTGGAAACTTTGTGGGGCCTATGATGGTGATAGGTGGTCAAAATTTCCATGGAAAAATAGGCCAAAAGCTGAAGGAAATTTCAGTGAAACTTTCAAGCATTTTCCTCTCTCCTTCCCATCCTTTACCCACGCATGAACGTCTGCTGTATTTTACAATGGCAACTTCCATTTTTTTTTTCCTTTCTTCCTCTTATTTTATTCTTCTCCCTTGTCTCTTTCAACGTACAAGCTATTGCTTTCTCTTCCCTTCAACGTGCTACTCTCGTTTTTGCTTTCTCTTGAACAACAAACCGGAGACTAAGAAACAAAACAGAGCAAGGCATGAACGTGACGTTACCAAAAATTCTTGGACCCACATAAACATCAACCGCCTACCACCATGGTTTTTATATATAGGTCGGATAGTTCGAGTGAGGAAAAAACCCCCTCACCTGCACAAGAACCACACAACAGACCAAAATCCATATTTAGTTCTCTCTACCGAAAAATTTATAAATCCGTGTGTTGCTGTTGCCGTCACACCACAGCACATTCCTCTGTGGTCTCGGCTCATCACCATCACCGAGAGGCTCAAGACTGGTCTCTATGTTGCTGTCCAACCACCAACAAGAGCTGCTGTTAGCTGTGAATAGGTAAGTTGTCTCATAAACTTAGATTAGGGGCTGAGTACATTCTTTAGGGATTTTTATGTAGAGGAACCATGTAGATGAAGTTATATGTAGATGAATATTACTTAGGGATGTTATAATTGCTATATAAAAGTTTAGATAGGGTTTATAGAGCAAAACAAATGTCGTGGAGGAAGAGTCGGAATAGAACAGTGGCTGTTTTCTAAAACAGTTTTCAGGACATGACTGTTTTGCTGATTTTGTGGATAACTTTGTGATGCGATTTTGAAGAAATTTCCTTCTGAAGAAATGTTTTGGACATCCTAAATAATAACATATATTTCTCTCAGAATTTTTAGAAATTGAAAATATGACGATTTTAATGACGTCATCATCGGAACAGTATTTCAGACAGTTCTGTAACCCGTAACCTACCATGATTCCAAGGGTTGTTACCTACCTTTAGAGGTCGAATTTCCAATCGGTTCCTTCATGAAAGTTGTTCCTCACAACTTATAATATAACATAATCGAATTTCAAATCAAATGGATAATATTTCAACCCAAAACCAAACTGATTTCAATGAGTTAGACTCTCTGGAACTGGACCTGATTTTTGTGCTGGATAGAAAGAATTTCTGGGCCGAATCCAGAGGGATCTGGATCTCGGTGTCTTCATGAAAAATGTTTTTTTATATGTTTTCTAGCACATGTCCGAATTTGAGAATTTTTCGAGATTATATGATTGAGTTTCTGACTTCAAAATTGGGAGAGTGTTATTGGGCAGTTTTCCGTCAATTTGGATGAATAAAAGTATATGCTTGTTTCGAAGAATTCTTGCTATGAAATTGCTCAGTTGATGCTGTGGATGCTATGCATAATTGATTATTGAAATGTGACATCAATCATATGCATTCACGACATGATTCCGTCACGTGCCTTTGGGGCCGGACGATGCTCATTCGAGAATGCCCCAAGTCAACGGATGTTGGGCCGATGCTCCTTAATTGGAATGCCTTCTAGATATAAATGTTGCCGCGCTCAACGGTGTGAGGCAAAGCCTGGTTATACCGGATGACTATTATCTCTTAAAAATTGGCCACGGTCAATGATCTGACATATGCATCCCTATCTGTATGCGCACTGAAGTATTCAATTGCTAAGTGATATTAATGTGATATTGTATGATTGAATGCCACTAATGTGCAAGAAAGTGCAAGTGATGAGAAAGGGTAAGAAGGGTGATTAGACTGCATGTATATGTACCCTTCTTCTAATATAGGTTTAGTAGATAACTTACCTATTCATAGCTAACGGCAGCTCTTGTTGGTGGTTGGACAGCAACACAGAGACCAGCCTTGAGCCTCTCGATGATGGTGTTGAGCCGAAACCGCAGAGGAATATGCTGTGGTGTGACAGTAACAGCAACACACGGATTTATAAATTTTTCGGTAGAGAGAACTAAATATGGATTTTGGTCGGTTGTGTGGTTCTTGTGCGGGTGATGGGGTTTTTTCCGCACTCGAACTATCCGACCTATATATAAAAACCATGGTGGTAGGCGGTCGATGTTTATGCGGGTCCAAGAATTTTTGGTAACGTCACGTTCACGCCTTGCTCTGTTTTGTTGCTTAGTCTCCGGTTTGTCGTTCAAGAGGGAGCAGAAACAAGAGTAGCACGTTGAAGGGAAGAGAAAGCAACAGCTTGTACATTGAAAGAGACAAGGGAGAAGAATAAAATAAGAGGAAGAAAAAGAAAAAAGAAGAAGTGGAAGTTGCCATTGTAAAATACAGCAGGCGTTCATGCGTGGGTAAAGGATGGGAAGGAGAGAGGAAAATGCTTGAAAGTTTCACTGAAATTTCCTTCAACTTTTGGCCTATTTTTCCATGGAAATTTTGGCCACCTATCACCATCATAGGCCCCACAAAGTTTCCAACGTTGTCTCTTCTAAAAGATATGAAAGAAAAGGTTGGAATCCATGTAGACTGCTGAATCCGAATTTGAAGTTGGTTCTCGTAGCTTTTTCCCATGGAAATTGAATTCCTATCCCTATCAAGTGGTCCCTCTACTTTATGCATCATTATTCCACACAAATGGCATGAAAATTGAGGTGAAATTCATGGGGGCATGCCTTCTTACGAATTTTCCTTTCTTGTTGAGACTTTTCCCCATTTTCTATTTGCCAAATTAACACTTAAGTTAATAGGGTCAAGTCCCTTAGTAACAACTTATAATACCTCTTAAGTTGCTTCACATTAGAGGCCTTAAAATCCTACTTAAAATGTGACAATTCTCTTGCTCTTTTAGTTTGTTGTTCTTGCACATTTCATGAACAATTCCCATCATCAATAAATTTTGAGAAGATGCAATAATGTCCCTGGGATGAATTGTGACACTAGAGTTTTCAATTTTCTAAAATTTGAGTAAATTTCACAGTTAAATTCAATCAAACGTGGTTTCAGCGCGGCCTAAATTATCGGGTAGTTTTTGGGAATTTTGGTGCAAATAACCTGTGGCCGATTATTTTCGAACCACAATGTGCATCTTCGATCCATTAGCGACCCTCGATTTTTGCGCGAATCTCAAGATTTCAATTACGAGCACAGGATACCAAAACGACAGAAAAATCGGTTTAGTGTCAATTGTCAATAAATTTTATAATTAAATGGAATCACCCATGCCTAATTACATATTTCAATTGCATCGACCTATTTCCGATCCCTCATAAATTTTTGACCGTGTCGCAATGACTCTTGCAGACTAACACCATCGAGCCGTCGATTTCTGGTCGAATTCTCGAGTCTAGTGCATCAAAATTCTTTAATAACTTCCCCCAACTAGTCTAGTTTCCTCGCGAGTGATCAACTCGGAGAATAGTGCTATGGACACGTCGATGAAAAGCCCGATTCATTTAATTGAAATTAGAAGCAAAAAATCAAACTGTCACATGACCAACACAATCTCAGGACACAAAACACCAAATTGTTGACAATCGAAGCACAATAAGATGCAACACAATACAATAGAGTCAACTTCATTGAGTCTCACTAAGTACACCATTTATGTAATTCCGACCACTTGAACAATAGCAACAGTATCGAAGAACAAAGGTATAAAGACCACAAAGTTGGAGAGTACTCATTGTCAATCCAATGACGAAGTGATTGGCAAAGTCGAATCATAAAAAGGATGTGATTCTTCTTGTTCCACAAGCTGCTGGTTTGGCAATGGAGGTGGTGGGGGTGGCGGTGGCGGTGATTGCTCTCCTTGCCAGGTCCAGACAATGCCCTTGAGAGAGCTGGTCTTATTTCCTCCTTCAATACCTTATGATACTCCATTGTGTCCCCACTTGGCTTCTTCATCTCCACCAAATGAAAAGCCGGAGTAATCTCAAAGATTTCTGCATCGAAACTGAGGACACCCTGTCTTCCAACCTTGGTGCCTTTGAATTTCATTAGTCCGCCATCCTTGTTCTTTACCTTCAGCCTCAGGCGCTTGGCCATATCTTCAGCTTAGAGATTATAGTAGAAACAGGTTTATTCACCGTGAACCAAACTTCCTTTCTTTGATCCACTCCCTCAAACAATCCAGACAAGTCAAATCTTGCAGGATATGATATGATATCAAAAGCATTCAAGTTGCTAAGCCTTGAAGGTTCCTGCTTTGACAGGGCATTCAAGTTACTTTCCCTTTCACCCTCGTCAGGGCTGAATATGCATCCACATTAAGAGACGGCGATTCTTTCACTTCTCTTACGATACATATAGTTTTGGAGTCTACACCTTTCCGGAACCAAGAACTCTCCATAATCTTGGTCATTGAAATTCTTGTGTTTGGGTTCGGATCTAAGATCTTCAAAAGGAGTCGACACATATTTGGGGCAAACCAGTTTTGGAAATTTGAATTCTCCTTTTCCAATCTTTCGGCACATCTCCATGAGATTAGAGTCATGAAAGGGAAAGTAACCGGCTAATAGAACAAACAAGATCACGCCACATGACCAAATATCAGCTTTGGATCCATCATAACCCCTTCGATTGATCACTTCTGGAGCAACATAAGTAGGGGTCCTGCAAGTTGTGTGGAGCAACCCATCTAGACGCTTTGATTTAGCAAGGGCACTCAACCCAAAGTCGGAAACCTTCAAGTTCCCATTCTCATCTAAGAGCAGAGTCTTTGGTTTCAAGTGACGGTGACAAACACCCCGGCTGTGACAATAATCAACCGCAGCAATCAGCTGTTGAAAGTATCTCTGTGCGGCGTCCTCCTTCACCACCTTTAGCATATTGCATGACAAAGTAAATCTTGGTCTTGGTGGCCATGACTTCGTAAAGCTCCACCACATCTGGATGCGGGTGCCTAATAAGTGTCATGACCAAAATCTCTCGTTTAATCTGATCATTCATTCCAACTTTCAAAAACTTCTCTCTGTTGATCATCTTTACAGCAGTGCTCATGCCCGTGCTGATATTTCCTCGCATAATGAACCTAGGTAAATGTCCCTTGCCCAAGTAATCTTCCCAATTCATGTCGGCGCATCAGAACACCCCCTCTGTTCTCCATTTCAACTGAGTACTTCACGTACTTTTATGAAAACTTTGTACAATATAACCAACTACTAATATGTACAGAAATTAGAAGAAAATCAGAAATGCTCAACCATCTTCAGAGACATCATACTTCAGGGTAGCATATTCTCTCGAGTTACATTTTATAGAGGACATGCAAGAAACTATGATGACTGATTTATCAACTATCCCTCCTCATCCAAGATAATCAAGGGCTCTCCGCATAGAGTTAAAGCCCCATCAACCTTCAGAAAAGGATTCTCAACTTTCAAGCACATCTTTCAGCATTTCCGGGTTGTGATGATTTCCTAGAGAATACTGCAGAAGGGAAGCACTGCATAATTGAGTGTCTGAGGGGACGGTGGAGAGCCAAAACTAAGCTTCGATCTGCTGAAAATGCTAGAAATATATCCTGCAACAGAAAATGGTAGAAGAGGATACAGTCATTGACTAACATGACGTTGAAAGAGTGCATAATTCTGACTGTAAATAGCTTGAACGCCAATTAAGCAACCCAATACACATGAGATATGCACCATCCAAGAGCTGCAAACCCTACTGAACCAAGAATCAAGGGAAGCAGTTTGCAAAAATTCAGATTAGGAACTTGAAAAAAGGTAAGCAGATATAAATTAAGAGAGAATATGGCATGAGAGCAGTACAAAATATTAGCCATGACATTGATCCTAATCTCTTAGACAACGTCCGCGAAACAATTCAAAAGTTACAATAATGCCAAATATCCATTGCATTCACATAGTTGTCTCTTGAACCACGACAAGTTACAAAAGATGACTCAAAAACAATTAATGGACCAAATTCAATGTCGAACAGAAAGATGCCTATAGAGAGCTTCCATTCAAAAGAGGGGGAAAATTTTTCAACCTTTCCCCGGCAAAGAAAGATCTTCGAATCTAGAACAACCAGATATATACCGAACATAAACCAGTATTGTGCCAGCTAAATTGCCAAACCCACATCGGACACGCGAAAAATCGAACAAAAACGCAATACCCAGAAACCAAAACCTATAAAAAAAAGTACGAAATTTCTGAACACCCAAGAAATTTTCTATGAGCAAAAACACAATACCCAGAAACCAAAACCTATAAAAAAAAGTACGAAATTCCTGAACACCCAAGAAATTTTCCACCCGGCGGCGGACCACCGCCCTCGTCGGCGTCGATCTCCCTCCCGGCGGCTCCGATCCCCCAGATTCGATCGAGTCTTTTCTCTCTCTTGGTTTGGATTGTGTGGGGGCTTTTGCTGGTTTTTCGATGCGATGATTCGAGTGAAGTTTTGATTTTTCCCTCGTGCCTTTGCCACGTGCACATGACAGTCTTCCGGCGCCGCGCGAATTGAACACTCGCAAAGCAAAACACCGGAGGCAGCAGACCAGAGTAAAGCATGTTGGGTTCTCCCACCGCCCCCACCTCCTCCTCCGCCGCCGCCGCCGCCGCTTTCCGAAGCTCTCTGCTTCACTCCACCACCACTCACCGGACCAGAACTTGCCCTTCCACCTCTCACCAGGTAGAAATTCCGGCGCAATTCGTTCATCTCATAAATTTTTAGTTTTCTTGTCGTTTTGTCCTTCTCTTTTTGTAGTGGCTTTCAGTCTCAGCTCTCGGCTCTATCTGCTTTCTCTCCGTCTTGCCTCATGGGGGTCGCAGGTACCTGTGGCGTGTGTTCGACTTCAGTCGTGTTCGTCGTCGCGCGCTGCTCCTCCGATCAAAGCCATGGCTGCCGAGGCTGAGATTCTGTCCGCGCCCGACAAGGAGCTGCGCCCTTCTGCTCCTCGTACCCTTCTTTTTCTCTCGCGTCTTTAACTTCTTCGTTGATCTTATCATTCCAGATTATGAAGAGTGCTGCTTCAGCGTCGTCGTTCTTTATTCCTGGGCGTGCGCCCTTTTGTAAATGCAAAAATCTGATTTTTTTTTTTTCCTTTCTTCAACGTTCTGGGAGCAAGCAGGCATTGATATCTTTGTCTGACAAAACTGATTTGGCTTTTCTTGGAAAGGGCCTCCAGGAATTGGGGTGAGGACTTTACTTTGCACACTTCTCGTGTGTGCGTGTGTTTGCATGTGCGTGGTGTCGCATAGGTGCTGAAGCCTCACTGTTTTTGTTGGATTTTAGGCATGCCTCATTGCTTGTGGATAGTGTTTTTATACAGGGGTGCGCATGGTATAAGCACTTGTCGAGTCGGCACATTCAAGTGTTCATGTTGTCTTAACCGATCAAACATGTAGGTATACTGTTGTCTCAACTGGAGGAACCGCATCTGCTCTGGAAAATGCTGGGTTGTCTGTCAGCAAAGTGGAACAGCTTACTTGCTTCCCTGAGATGGTTTGTTTCTTTGTCCCTTACTTGCATTGTTTATTCTTTTCTTTCTTTAGTTGCCTTGTCTTAGGAGGCTGATTGTAACGAGTGATGACGACAGTCAAGATCAGCACTGCACTGATACCATACAACTTGAACTGCATCATGGCTTCAAGTGGTTTATCTGGGGTCTTCACAGCTTTTGCTAACATTATCATGCTACATCTATTCCTAACAATGGGGGGGTATAAATCGGATACCTTAACCACTTCAGACAGCTCAAGACTTTCCAGCTCATGACAAAGAAATCAATTTCAAGTCATTAATGCGCACGAAAGATTTTCAAGAGTCCTTCTACTGAGACAGTATTTTCTGGATTTTAAAGATCACAATTTTTAATTAGTGCATTCCAAGTATTTGTCATGGTTGTCTCTTTGTGAGTGGTTGTGATATCGCTGTTCTTTGAGACATTTGACAGAGGATTTTCCACTTTAACATTTAATATGATAATTTCATCTCTTTTTTCTGCAACCAGGCGCACACCACATAGAGAAGATTCTTCTTTTGGAAAAACGATTTAGATTTTAACTTGGGAATGTTACATTACTCTTTTTAACAGCTGGATGGTCGTGTAAAGACCTTGCATCCTCATATTCATGGGGGCATCCTTGCTAGGAGAGATCAACAGCATCACATGGAGGCTCTTGATAAGCATGGAATTGGTGAGTTGCCTTGTAGGTTTAATGGTCTTGTAGGTTTATGCAATCTGCATTTAAGGTGTCCACAAACAAATTCATATACTTGTACATGCTAATGTTTGTAGTAACATTCTGACAGTTTTTCAACTTGGAAATTCTGAGTACAAACAAATAATGTTCTTGGCATAATTTTACTATATTAAATGCAAGATGGAACTTGTGCAGGTACTTTTGATGTAGTGGTGGTTAATTTGTATCCTTTCTACGACAAAGTTACCTCTGTGGCTGATATTGAATTTGAAGATGGAATTGAGAATGTTGATATTGGTGGTCCTGCCATGATCAGAGCTGCTGCAAAGGTTCTTCACTATTTTATGTTCATGTTCATTGTTATTGGAGCATGCCTTGTTTATGTTTCGTTTTTGCCTCATTGCATATCAGTTTGGACGTATGCGGGAATATGATTGTATTGGTGTCTTTGGTCACATTGGGCTTGCTGATATCATGCAAACTTAGCTACAATGGCACTGTTTACTGAGAAATGTAATTGATTGAGAGCATGGTAACTTTTACATTGAGATTGTGTCACCGGACTCTCTTTTTACTATTTGGGGAATGATTTCTCTTGTGCTTTTTTGCTAAAACAACAATTTCTCCTGTGATGCTCATTAAATAGTATACTATAATAGGTATGCCTAATATGTTGCACTTTTTTTTGAAGAGTTGTTGCTGGCCTTGCCCCTCTAAATATCAATATGCATGTGGTAGTTTTTTCTGTAGTTTTTGCATCGAGTACCATTATATTTGCTCACAATCTGAATTGATGTCGACATTTGTCTCCTAACAGAATCATAAGGATGTCCTTGTTGTGGTTGATTCACATGACTACCCTGCTCTGTTGGAGTTCCTAAAGAGTAATGGAGATGATCAACAGTTCCGTAGAAAACTTGCTTGGAAGGCCTTTCAACATGTTGCTTCCTATGATTCTGCAGTGTCAGAGTGGCTTTGGAGACAAACAACTGGAGGTATTCATCTGGTTCGTGTTCTGAATTGATGTCATAGCCTCTAGGGCAATTCAAAATGCATGTAGGTCTAAATACATGCAAATGAGGGGCTATTTTAGAGACTTGGTTTGGATGCATCCTTTAGTTTGTTTCCTTTGGAGATTGGTAATTTTAGTGGTTGTGTCACCCTGTTAGTTTTCAACTGATTTATGTAGAGGTTGATGACTTCTTTTTGATAGAGAAATTCCCTCCCAGCTTAACAGTCCCTCTATCTCTGAAAAGTTCTCTTCGTTATGGTGAAAATCCCCACCAGAAGGCTGCATTTTATGTGGACAAGAGTCTTGCTGAGGTTAATGGAGGTGGTATTGCGACTGCAATCCAACATCATGGAAAGGTGAATCCCCAATTGTTATATGTTTAAATCTAAATCAATCTTTTGTGGATGTTGATATTGAAGTGGATTTAGTAATTATCTAGGTTTTAAATTTCATGAGATAGAGGAGGCAATTTCTAAAAAGGGATCTTGTTAGAGAATTAAATTATCAGACCGTGTCTTTTTTAATAGCTGAAGCTTTTTGAGCAATTGACAAAGGCCTTATGAAATCAATATGGTATCAGTGCAAGAGGTCCTCATTTCGAATCTCTGGGGCACTTTATTTATCTTCCACCCTTTTATTTTTGGTAAAATGCTAGCCTGTGTGTGATGACAACTATAGAGCATTTAAATACTAAACTACTCCATCTAACAGGGTAGCTCAAACTTTTGGTTTGGTTAGCAGTGTGACAAAATTCTACAAATCATTCTCAAGGAGCATCTAGTTTCTTTTCTTTTCCAGTTCAACTATCTGGATATTTGAATGTGCAGATTGTTAAGTTATAATAAAGCACTAATATTTATTCAGTTATAATAAAACGCTAATATGTTCTTCAAAGGAGATCAGCGCTTCAGGGGACTAATTAGCTTCCTCTTTTACTGTTCAATCATGTGTTTTTGAGATGAGATTTGATGCTCTTTAGAAGTGTAATTGCAGGAGTCGTTTGTTACACAAATTTCTTTTTCTTGATCAACATATCATGATAACAATGGCTGATCTATCTCTCATTTGTTGTGAATTATATACTGATGCTGCAGGAAATGTCGTATAATAACTATCTGGATGCTGATGCTGCATGGAATTGTGTATCCGAGTTTAGCGACCCTACATGTGTTGTTGTGAAGCATACAAATCCTTGTGGGGTGGCTTCCCGCAGTGATATTCTTGAAGCATACAGATTAGCCGTCAAAGCAGATCCTGTCAGTGCATTTGGTGGTATAGTGGCCTTCAATGTAGAAATTGATGAGGTAATTTCTTATTTTATCATGTAAGTGAAATAAGAATTCTAATTTCCTTGTATTGTAGATTCACTGAATCCTAATATAACAAACTGAAAGAGACTTGTCATTTTTCATCCATGTAGTTCCAGAGTGGAAGCCCATTCTTGAGTCAACTAGTTTGAGCTAAGAACTAGGGCAAATGTGAGGCCTATGGTCACATTCCTTACCATATGAGAATTCGTTGATAAATATAAAGGAGCATATGAGTAAACATAAAACCTCATTCTAGGCAACCCTCCAAAATGAAACAAAAATAGTGGTGTAGGTGCAGGTCTTTTGTTGTTGATTCAGGATTATAACGATTCACTTGCTAATATTGATCAAGTTGAACATCAACACTATCTTGCAATGTCCTACTGTGCATATAGAACTTGGCTAGGGAAATCCGGGAGTTCAGAAGCCCAACAGATGGTGAAACTCGGATGTTCTATGAGATTGTGGTGGCACCAAAGTACTCAAAGAAGGGGCTAGAGGTTCTCCGTGGGAAGTCAAAAACATTGAGGATCCTTGAAGCAAAGAAGAACGAAAAAGGGAAGCTTTCTCTGAGACAGGTCGGTGGGGGATGGCTGGCTCAGGATTCCGATGATTTAACTCCTGCAGACATCCAATTCAATGCAGTCTCAGGGATGATTCCACAAGAGAGTGAACTTGAAGATGCAAAGTTTGCATGGCTCTGCGTTAAGCATGTCAAGAGCAATGCCATCGTCATAGCGAAGGTTTTTTTGTCATGCCATTTTGTTTTATTTCTCTTTTGCTCGCAAGTTGACGGGAGAGCTGAATGCTATTTTGTTGACTGTGGCCAGAACAAGTGCATGTTGGGCATGGGAAGCAGACAGCCAAACCGTTTGGAGAGTTTGAGGATAGCTATGAGGAAATCTGGAGAGGAGGTCAAGGGGGCAGCTTTGGCGAGTGATGCATTCTTCCCATTTGGTAACAATCAAGCTAATTTTTCTTATATTACTTGTGATGGTGATGGAATAGCCCACAATTATCAGTGGGGAAAACCCATCGCTGGCTTTAATGGCGTGGCTGATTATGCTGCTGGTGGACAATTGTTAATGTTATGTACTTCTCTTACTTAACATCCATAAAAGGTTAGGTGATCTGGGATACATTTTAGAAAATGACATTTGGAAGTCAATACCTAAAAACTGTGATTCACATGCTTGTACTGGAGTCTTGCATCTAATGTCAAGGTCGATTTACTAAGTTGAATGTCTATTATCCGTCCATGATGGGTCTTTGTTCTCCTGTTCATGTGCAGCTTGGAACGATGCAGTAGAAGAAGCTTGTCAGAGTGGGATTGCTGTCATTGCAGAACCTGGTGGAAGCATTAGAGATCAGGATGCCATAGAATGTTGTAACAAGTATGGCGTCTCGCTTGTTTTCACCAATGTGAGGCACTTCAGACATTGATGCTGCACTTGACCTCCTCCTGCTCCAATATCTCGGGGAAATTTTGTGGAAAGAAATCCTAGTGATTTTGTTCTTCACTATACCGTGAGCAATGGGTGAATGTGTTCGTACTAAAGATGATCTGTATGTGAGTTTTGCAGTCGCTCGCTTGATTTGTGCAATTGCTTTTGGGTCTATGTGTCAGAGTCGCCGAAATGAGCGCTCACAGACTTCGTGACCGTTCTTAACATTTTGCGTTTTGAAATTGTATCGTAGCTTGGGGAACTAGGATTTGCAATGGTTCGTGAACATGAGCATTGTTGCCGAGACAATCAATAAAGAGAAGGCTTTGAAAGTTGCAAGAATTGATCAGATTGAGCGAGAGATTTCGGTCATGGGACTAATTAGGCACCCGCATGTGGTGGAGCTTTACGAGCTCATGGCCACTAAGGCCTAGATTTACGTCGTCATGGAAAATGCTAAAGGCCGCCAGCTATTCAACAAGGTAACCAGAGGAAAACTGAAGGAGACCGTAGCCCGGAGACACTTTCGACAGCTGATTGCTGCTGTCGATTGTCACAGCCGAGGCATCTGTGGCCGCGCCTTGAAACCGGAGAATCTGCTCTCGGATGAGAATGGGAAATTTGAAAGGTTTCGGACTTTCGATGGAACGTGCTCGCCATATCAAAAAGCGTCAAGATGGGTTGCTCCACAACTTCCGGGACTCCAATGTTGCTCCGGCAGCGATCGATCCAAAGGGCTGTGATGGATCTGAGGCCGATGTTTGGGCATGCGGCGTGATCTTGTCTGGTCTATTTGCTGGTTACCTCTCCTTTCATGATTCTAAAACCTCATGGAGATGTATCGAAAGATTGGAAAAGGGAGAACTCCAAATTTCCAAACTTGTTCGCCCCAGATGCGCGTCGACTCCTTACGAAGATCTTCGATCCGAAACCAAACACTGAAAATTTCAATGACCAAGATCCTCAAAAAGCTACATGTATTCATTGATCTTTACACCACAAAAAAAAGGGACAAATAACATGAGGTATAGCTAAGTTTACACTTACATATTCTCATCAGTCATCCCAAAAAAAAATGTTGAATCACTCGCTATTGAAAAGAAAATAGAAACGCTCATTTTCAATTTGGTTTCATATACTTCGTCTTTACGTTTGAATCAAGCTTCAGGAACCTTGTCACGCCCACGAATGCTGTTTTCATTCCCATTTGAGGCCTCATTGCGCGGATTGCATTGCCCCACGTCTCTCCAAATCTCGTACCTCCCCAAGATTTTCCAGCCCGGGTCTCCGACGTGCAGGCCGATGTACGTCCCGATGCCGCTGATCATGCCATAGGCTATGGAGTACGTCAACGGCATGAGGATAATCGTGGCGAACGCCGTATTCGCTTGCCTCATGTCCTCCCACTCGATCTCCACCACCGACCTCATCATCAGCACCCCCACCAGGGTCAGTGGCAGCCCCACCGCCCACGTGGGGATCGAGGCGAGCAACAGCGTGAAGAAGGCCAGGAAGAAGTAACCTGCCACGGTTATTGCCGTTAGCCTGGTCCGGCAGCCTTCCTTGATCCCCGTCGACGATTCGATGAACATCGTCATGGGTGATGTCCCAAGTAGCAACCCTACTATGATCGACGATGCATCGGACATGAAAGCAAAGTATTGGCCCTCGAAGTCGCCGTTCGCGTCTGTGAAACCAGCGAATTTGGCCATCAAGTACAGTGTCCCCGTGGAACGTCACTAGTCTCCCAGAAACTGGCTTTGTCGATGTCCTTGAAGCTCAGAGCTCCGGCCGTGGTCTTGATCGAGTGGACATCCATAATCTTCCTGAAGTACTGGTAGCGCAACTTCCCTTGCTCCGTGTCCGGGAACACCGTGACGGCGTTCTGGAGCCACAAGACGACCGTGACGAAGACGATGCTGTGTATCATCGCCCCTTTGACGTTATTCACCAGGCAATATGCGATTATTATGAACCCTACTATGCCAGGCCATAAGTTTAGGCTTGCCATGCGATTACCCAAGCGCATTATGATGTCACCTAATACAGATAATTACTTAGTGAGCCCACGTAATTCGTTGTTAAGCTGTTTAGGAAAGGCAAGTCATCTTAATTTGTCCTAAAGATAATGATATGTCGTCCTGAAAAACTGATGGTAAGTTGAGATGTACTTTTCACGGTGATGAAATAATATATGTAAGGTATGCAAAATTCATCTCCATGTACGTAAATCATCGTGTACTTTTTCATGAAGTTTATGTATATGTGATTCACCGAATCGTTCGGCAAAATGGATATCTCATTTGAAGCGATGCCTTGAGGCACCAAGCCACCCGTGCCATTGGCCAACATCACGACGGGGACTAGAGCCACTTTAGAAGATCTGGGGCGGCCTCCAAGCGTGACTAGAGTCGAAGGACTGTAGCCAATGAGCCCGATTCCTCGATTGTTTTGTAACCCGACAAATGCGAGAAACAAGCCGATAGCTGCCGTTAAAAAAAACCCAGATGGTCTTTGGGACCAGCTGCGCGAGTTTCGCTCGTAATCCGACCGCTGACGATAGAAGAAAGATCAAGCCTCCGATGAATATGGCCGCGAGGGCGCTTTTATAAGGTACTTTACCCCGGACCCGTGGAACCCGACCACGGTGTAAGCAAAGTAAGCGTTTGTACACATGCCGAAAGCCAAGCCTAAGGGGAGATTGGCCAATATTCCCATCACGTTTAGCTTTATAGGGGATGGTAGCACCGAAAAAGCTCGAGAAATCAAGAATAATCCTTTGCTAAAGTCAGAAAAGAAAAAGAGCCACTCTTTATTACGTAGCATCATCTACAGGACATGGACTAGCTTTTAGAACAAGGAAAAAAACAAAGACAGGATCGAATTCAGGGCAAACGCTTGCCTCGACTCGGATCCGCGACCGATCATGTCAATCACGATCGTTGGCATAGGTCCCACAAAATCCAACGACTGTGATCGCCGCGGCGAGGATTTCCTCAAACGTTAGACCCTCAGTGATCTGCTGAAAGCCTTGGAATACTGGAAGTGGGGAATCCTGGCGTCCGCTTCCTCTGCCGCTGCCGCCGCTTCTGCCGCTACATTGTTGTTCGCTGATTTCTTCTTACCCAGAATGGGCCTGAACAGGTTCTTGAACACTCGTCGGAAGCTCGACGGGCGTCGCTCGGCAGCTGCCGCCGTGCCACCGTGGGCCGAACTGCGGTCCGCCCTCGATGGTGCACGGCGGGGGGCTGGGGCGAGGCTCGGGTCGGAGAGGCTCCTCCCCAGCATGGCCTGGTTCAGCTGGACCTCGAAGGAGATCCGCTCGAACCGGTCCAGCAGGGTGCTCTGCTCGTCCCCGAACCGCTTCAGGACCGCGTTGATCTCGTCCACCGCCTTGGCCTGCTTGGCGTCCTGCGGCTGCTGCAACCATTTGTTCATCTTCATCGTGCGGGGCGGTCGGAGGAGGAGGAGCTTGGGGGGGAAACGGACTGATGATCTTCAAGGAAATGGAGGGGTTGCTTTGGTTGCGTTAAAGGGCTAAAGGTAACGATTTAAAGGGACGAACAGCGGTGAAGGAGATCTCGGATTCAGTACCTTGACGTTGGAAGCGAGAAAGGTATCTCAAAAGAACATTACCGACGGGAAAAGACGGTCCTTGAAGACGGGGTGGTAGTCGTATGGTCGCCAGAAGCGAAAATTGGCATTAAATAAGCAAATACAAGCTTAAGAGAGCTTTAAATAATTTGTTATGATTAATTGGGAAAAATGGTTGTCTGCTCATGAAATTAAGGAGCTTTATATTTTCTAGAAGCTAATTGGTGTAAAGATAATCGGAGTTTGGAAATTTCAAATTTGGACAGACAGCGACAACAATCTATGAAAATCGAAAAAGGAAACGAGAAGAGAATCGAGATTCATGGTGCTTATCTTTTTCGTAGCAAGCTATCCGATAGCACTTGCACTGACACGATTTTAGATGATTAAATAAAGAGATCGCATGAATGAATACGATGTCAATGGATATGACTTGAAATTAGTAAAATTAGCATATTTTAATTTGTTTTTTTTCTAAAAAACGTGAATTTCGTCGATGCATAAAAGGACACAAATTAAATGACTGGGGGTGATGCCACTTGACTGTAAGTATGATTGTGTATTATGATTTTATCTCCCGACAGAAGTAAGACAGGACAAAGAGGCGTTAATTTGAAGTTGAAAAAGCATTGAAATTCGGTTATCCCAATATCAAAAGACAAGAAGATGGTGTCCTTTATGAATCAAGGGAACTGGGGTCCCATAACGCAACTCATGTCCCATCGAGAAAATATAAGGTATGCTTATATTCAAAATGGTATCAACAGTAACATGCGATATGACAAGACATGAAAATTTTGATACATTGAAGCGCATTATATATTAAAATATATATTTTTATATATAATGATGACTATTTTAATCAAATTAATTTGATTTTGATTCACAAATAAATAAGCAATAATAAAATAACTTAAAATGAATTTACACTAAAAACATCATTTATTGATCACATTCATTATTTTAATTTGATGATTCAACTATATTTCATTCCAATAATCCATAAAATTTGGAGAAAAAAATAAAGTAATCCATGTTCCACTATTAAATTTAATATTTACTAATAAGTATATAAAAAAAAAACATATTTCACCATCAAATAGAACAAGAAGTCTTTCCCATTTATTATTTTTATTATTTTATTTTTTACGTACTTTTATTTTGACTCTTCATTTAAATTTTTAAAATTGACCTAGTGCATATTAGAATCACATGTTAGAATTGTGGCTTGCATGTCAAAATATGTCGGGAGAGTTGACCACGTGTCGGATTTTCCAACACATGTTGGTTGCGTGTTGGAGTGTGTCGGACACGTGTTGAGATATGTATCCGATATGATACATTCAATAGAGTATTGGTGCTTCATAACTTATATTATCATGTTAATGATAAGCCATTCTATTCTGTAATCGCCATGTGTCCAAATGGCTGCTCACATTGTCAGTCTCTTGTCCTCCCCCTACACCTTGCATTTCTCCTCTTCTTCTTCCTTTTAGAGCCATGCCCATGAAGCCCCTACCACCAACCACGGCATTATCACGCCAGCCTTGCTCGACTGTGAATTGGATTTTTTTTTTTTCTTGTGAAGTTAGGAGAGGGGTCATCTTGAGTTTCATCCTTTTGGAGGTTTGCTTGTTCTGGTTCTGAATTGGTAAGAAAAATTTGATTTTTTTGGGGTTTCGATTCCCTACCCAACATCACCTCCAATGTGACGTAGTGCGTAGTCCCCATCATCATCGACCCGAAGTCGGCGAGCCTCATGTTGTTGCCCCAGTTGAGCAGGATGTGGTCGGGCTTCATGTTGCGATGGACGACTAAGAGGCGATGACAGTGCACCAATTTGACGAAATGGAAGTCTTGGGCACGGAGGGGGTGACGGGCAATGAGGTCGAAGGTGTGGCGATCGCAGAGATCAAGGACAAGGGAGAGGCAATCCGGGGAGTCAAAAGGCATCAATGACGTAGACGATAATTGGGTGGGGGAGAGAATGCAGGTGAAGAAGTCATGATGTCTGTCGTGGGTGTCTCGGCCATGTTTAGGGCAAGGGGCAGAAGAGAGATAAGAGACCCACCGGGCCTCTCCTATACACATGGTGATTACTAAATGGCGTGTCTTACGTGGTAAGATAGGTCTACCTAATATTTCTCACATAAAACATAGGTTGTGTCCTTACCATTTCATTGTGTTTCTTTATCATACGAATGAAGCTTGAAAGAGCAAGGATTTTTCACACTTCTATAATGGACAGGGTGCAAATTTTCAATCCAAACAAAAAGAAAAAGGGCTTTTTAATTTAAATTTGGAAATTGACACAAATTGTCAATGAATTTAATGTATAATTTAATCCATAAACTTTTAATTTATTTAATGTGGTCCCTAAACTTTAACCTAATGTGCAATGTAATTCTTAAACTTTGACCAAATGTGCAATGTAATTCAAACAATATTAAACATTTTCATATAATTCAATGACTGGATTGGATATGTACCAAAAGTTCATAAACTACATTGAACAGATTAAAAATTTATGGACTATATTACACATTGGATTAAAGTTCATAAATCACATTAAACAAATCAAAAATTCAAAACCAAATTGCACATTAGACTAAAATTTATGGATTATTTGTGTCATTATCCTTATAAATTTAATGAAAAACTATTTGATTTTTGAAAACCTTGACACGAGAATAGTTAGTATACCGAAAGTTGCAATAATTTCATTTTGTGAGACGTTTTATCAAACATCTTTTCGATTCATATTCTCTATAAAGGATAAAAAAAAAATGCCCAATCTCCCTTCCCTCGATTGCCTCGGTTTGTTAGCATACTTATGCTTGTTGGAATCACATTTACAATAAAAGAGTGCCTTTGTTTAGTGGAAAAACATTTTCCATATTTTCCAGCATTTGATTTTCTTAGAAAAATGAGTCAACGGAAATGTTTTCTTTATCAATGGAAAAAGGTTTTCCTACTATAGCTTAAATTAAAAAAAAAAAAAAAAAGTCATTTGAAAGAATTGGAAAATGTTTTTCCAAATATTTTCCTAGTCTTTGGATCTTTGGTTGATGAAACTTTTATTTATAGAAATAACATTTTAAAAATATATATTTTTATTATCTTTTAAAAAAATCGATTTATTTATTTATTTATTATTATAAGAGGATCTCGGATTTAGTGCTTTGTCCATGGAAGCGAGAAAGGTATCTTATAAGGAGAACATCAGCGACGGGAGAGAAGGTCCTTGAAGACGGGGTAGTCGTATGGTCGCCAGAACCGGAAGTCATAATTGTAATAAATAAGCAAATTCAAAACTTCGCAGCATGTGTTCGGGTGGGAAAAAAGAAGAGAACTTTAAATAATTGGTTATGATTGATTGGGAAAAATGGTAGTCGGCTTATGAATTGAGGAACTTTATATTTACTAGAAGCTAATTGGTGTAAAGATATAGGGAATTTGGAAATCTCAAATTTTCGGAAGACGATGATAATCTATGGAAATCAAAAAGGGAACAAGACGAGGATGAGATTAATGGTACATTTTCTTTTCTTAGCAAGCAATTCGATAGTATTTGTGCCAACTCAATTTTAAATGATTAATCACATGAATGGGATATGATACCAGTGGATATGGCTCAAAATTAACTTAAATTAACATATTTTATTTTAGGAAAAATAACACAAATGGTCTCCAAATTTTGATTCAATATATAATGTAGTCACTAAACTGTAATTTAATATGCAATATGGCTTGAACTTTCAATTTATTCAATGTGATTTATGAACTTTTGATACATGTTTAACTTAGTTTCTAAACTATATAAAATATTCAATATTATCCTTCCATTATAATTTCATGAACAATATTGAACATTTTCATATAATTTAAGGATTAAGTTGCATATGCATCAAAAAGTTCAGGGACTACATTGATTAAATTGAAAGTTCAAGAACTACATTGCGTATTAGGCAAAAATTTAGATATTACATTGAACAAATTACGAGTTTCGTGACTATAAATTATCCGTGTCATTATCTTTCTGTCTTATTTTATTTTATAAGTAACATTAATTCCAATCCTTTCAGTGGTTCATTTTGAGTTAGAAATCATATGAAATGACACAAATTCACGGCTGCTGGTGATGATGCAACTCGACTTTTTCGGCGGGGGTAGTGTCACTCAGTATTATGATTTTATCTCCCGACATGGGTAAGACAGGACAAAAAGGTTTTGATTCAAACATGAAAAAGCATTGAAATCTGATTATCCCCAGTATCAAAAGACAGTAGAAGGTGTTTCTTTATGAATCAAGGAACCTGGGGTCCACAACTCACGTCAATCCTAGGTTTTGTCTTGACTAGTTATGGGCCTTTTCACCGTATGAATGAAGCCTGAAAGAATAAAAAAATTTCACGCTTGTACTTCTAGAGCAGTTTCAAATTTTCTATGAGTTCTATTTAAAACTTAAAATCTACTCTATTGAAATAGGTTTTTCATTTTTTTTTAGAACTTATAACCTACCCTACATACCATGAAACCTATAATGTCATATGTTCTAGGATCTACTCAGGTTCCACTTGTATTATTGATTGAATGATTACAATAAATCATCATATTTAGTGATTATCACTTATTATTACAATCCACTGATCACAACTTATATTTAGACACACAAAGAATATGAAATATTATTAAAGTAAAAGTCTTAATCATAAAATAAAAGCTCAAATTAAAGGTTATGGATTATACATTGATTATCGAATGTCAATGTATATACTATAGGATTGCGCAAAGACACTAAAAAACACACACACACAAAAACTTATTTCAAATTCCAAGTTTTAACCCACATGTCGAAAAAATTCCTTAATTTTTGGAACCTAAAATCTATCCTACGTATATTGGAATTTGGAACTGTACATGTTCCCACCGGTTTAGTTCTCAAGTTTCAAGCGAACCTGAAACCATGCTCACTTCTAACTAGGAGTGCAAATCTTCAATCCAAACAAAAAGAAAAGGGGCTTTGGTGATGTAAATTAATGAAAAAATATTTGATTTTCAAAATTTTGGTTTGTGCATGTCGCGAGAACAATTAGTGCAGTAAAAATCACAATAATTCCATATTTAGTTGCTTAATAAGTGTTTCCTGACACTTTTTATCGAAATTCTTTTGGACTCGCATTCTCTATAAAGGATTAGATATCCCAACCTACCTTGCCTCAATCGCCTTGGGTCGTTAGCATTCTTATGCTTCTCGGAGTCTTATTTGCAATGAAGTTTGGATCAATAAGCAAATTTCCCTGGTTGTTGATCGTGTAGTCTCGCCCTTTCTTGTTTTCTCTGGTTCTCCGTTCTTAGACATTGTTGTTAGGGTGAAGGGCTTCCTATGGTTCATTTGGTTGTTTTTCCCCTAGCTTGTGCCTTCTTGGCTGGTTGTGTTTTCTTTCCTTTGTTTCCCGTTTTACATCGGTTCCCCTTCACTCTTATCTCTTTGAGAGTGTATGATGCAAGCCTAGGGTAGGTTTTCTCAAACAATAGGATCGGGAGAGTGACTCACGCACAAGAAACGGGACGAACAGTCATTTCAGCACTGCGCAAGCTCAGGAGAATAGTCGTATCTTTGTCGATACAGATCAGATCGACCTGATTCCAAAGCCAAATGAACAAAGACTTCTGGATCTACAATTTCTATGTTTTAGGTTTTCTGAAATAAGCACCATAGGATGGTCGAAATTGGGTTGGAAATAACGAACAGAATATGAAAAGATAGAAACTCCGTTGGTTGCTCTTCTAGGCCTCCAAGGAAGTTGAGGGGGCACCGATTCTTCTAGATTGATGACTGCAACCCTTCAAGGATGCAGATTTCGAAAGCTCCGACTCTTCAAGGACGGAGTGAAAACTCTTCTAGGTTTAGGTTCACGATACTTGCTTCAATCAAAGTTTTTCATTCATCAAAAGCTGTCAATCTTCTACCAGAAATTGGATGGCTTATATCGTCAAAGAAATAAAGACAGAGCATTGAAACTAGGAGAAATAAAGACAAAACATTAAAACTAGGAGAAATAATAAAAACATAACGTCTTCATGGCTCCCAAGGTGTCTTTCCAGCTTAGGGATGGACTCAAGATGTCGTTATGGCTTCTCGGTTTCGTCGAGCTTTAATGCGGGCCGATCTTCTTGGTCGAGAGTTGGTCTTCAATGTGGAAAGGTGTCTTTCCAGCTTCCGGGATGGACTCAAGATGTCGTTATGGTTTCTCGGTTTCGTCGAGCTTGCGGGCCGATCTTCTTGGTCGAGAGAGTTGGTCTTCAATGTGGGCTGCATCGGTGTAGGTTATGGACCCGATCTTTTGTAGTTGACCTTGCTCCTATTTATTTATTTACCTTACCAAAAAAAAAAAAAAAGAAGAAGCAAATTTCCCAAAAATCAGAACTTCTCTTATTCTGAAGAACCGGGTTAGGCACAAACCTTCATGGACCGAACCGGATTAATTCAGTCGCGGCCCACGTTTGGGTCCGAGAACTTGCTTTCCGGTCTAACCTCTTGGGTTCGGGCCCGGCCGGGCCGGACCGACCCGCACGAAACTGGTACACTCGGGAAATCTCACTTTTTAACGTTGTTTTTATTTATTGAAGAACATCTCTGCTCCTCGATTGATTACGTTGACTAGTCAGCGAATTCATGCCAGTCTCGCTCGTTTTAAACCTTAATTAATGCTAATTACATTCGGCTTCCTGGCGAATTTTGGCAGATGCCCGCGTCACATCCCGAACTATTTTCGTACTCGGAGCAAAGAATTTCGAGAATCCATCATCTTCCGCTTCGCGCCTCCTTCGTAATTCTCCGATTTCGCCTGCTTAATGTTGCAATCGTTTCCTCCTTCGCAAGAAAGCTAAGCACGTGCATGTTCAGTTCAATTTCTTGATCCTCGATTCGTGAATTGCTACTGACTCTGGTGGGAGTCGAATTTCGAAGACCCAGCGTCGAGTCGACCTCCGGAGCAGTGGCTGAAGATTCGCTGTTCGGAGGGCTCGAATTTGAAGTGGAGTCATGAAACCGTGACAGACGACTGATGTTCCAATGGCGAAAGGTGGATTTCTCGCTGTGATCTTGGTGTGCTCGATCGTGGCCGATGCATTCAGTTTCGGTAAGCTTCAGAATGCAAGTTGGTTCGGAAAAATCTGTAACTCCTCTCCGCCACGACAGGTATGTTCTCTCTTTTTCTGGGAGTGCGAACTGTCATTTTCTATTTTTCGCTCGTTTGGGTAAATGACACAAATTGTCTTTACATTTTAGCCAAATATGTGACATAGTGCTCAAATTTTTGTTCAATGTAGTCTTTAAACTTTAACCTAATATGCGATGTAGTCCTTGAATTTTAATTTATTTAATGTAGTCCCTAAGCTTAGTTTTTTAGATTATATGAAAATGTTTAATCTTGTTGCTGATATTGAATTAATAAAGGATTATATTGAATATTTTCATATATTTCAGGACTACATCACGGATGTATCAAAGTGTAGGGATGATAGTGATCAAATTAAAAATTCAGGAAACATATTATACATTTGGTCAAAGTTTAAAGACATTCTGTGACATTATCCCTATCAATTTTTGGTTCCGTAGTAGTAAAAGTGATAGCTTCAATGATATGTTTTGTTTAGGCGTCTCTGCTGCCAGATCCTGTTTCAGGTTTCCAGAAATCGGATAGTAGAACAGACAATAACAGTACATATAGGGAGGTGACCACAACTTCGACCAATTTGACCCCAAAAGGCCAAAATGGCGGCGGTGTCTCTATCAGTTCATCTTCGGTTGAACAAAAGGAGAAGAAAAAGAATGATGAGAAGAAGGAACACAAGGAGCTGCATGAGCCAGCAGGAATGAGCTAGACTTGTGATGGAAAAGAAGACAATGTGTGTTGCGATCGTGGAACTCTGACTACCTGCATTCTGAGCTTTGAAGGTGGAGATTTATATTTTCGATCATTTCATTTCATTCCATCTCATTTGAAATGGAGATGGCCAACTTCCCATTTCTTTTGATTTGTTGTCAAAAACTGTGCTATCTCTTCTGCATTTAGTTTTTGAAGATCTATTTTGGGGAAAAACATGAGTTTGAAGCTTTGCGACATGAGTTCTTGTGATTGATAGAAGCATGTTGCCCTTATGTTGCCTATTGTTTTGACATGAACTTTGGAGACAGCTTGCTACGCAGGCCACAAGCCATACATCAAGTGTAGAGTCAATTCTGAGTGTTATAATCTGTAGCTTTTGTTGCTTGCATGAAGTGGTCAAGAAATCTTACCATTGAAATGATATGCTTCCTGTCATTCTTTAAGGACACTCTTGGCCTTTACTAGAGAAGTCCTCATTGAGAAATTAGTATTTCAAAGCTTATAGCGAATCTTCTCTACTGAGGCTGGTGGGCATAGTCAGGATGACCGAGTAGGTAATCATGATCAACTTACAACTGAATACTTCAAGGATTTACAGAGTTCTGAATTTTCATGGAACGAGAAAATTGCACCAAAGGTCCTAAATGAATTGTTGGTTGTGCAATCAAGTTCTAAATGTTCTGGATTTGGGGAAATCAAATCCTTCCAGCAAGGTATCAACTAAGCTTGCTGACATGGCATGCTTGAAATTGGACGTGGCATTTTTTACTATTTTTGAGCTTATGGTTAATGGGGCATTGACATGGCACCACATTAGAAAGCAAGCCAAATAAATAAATAAAAATAAAGGGAAGCTTAGGACTTGATTGCATATCAGGCTAAAATCTACTAGTTTCAGGCAATTTTCCTTGTGGAAACGAGCCCAGCATGGACTATTGTGGGTAATAGAAGAGGACAGGCGTATGCATGTGGAAAAGAAAGTGAAGGGAAGTTTCAAATGGGTAAGGGAAGAGATGTCAATAGAAGATTTGAACTGTTTCAGGAAAATGAACTTAAACTGTCATCGGATGAGAGATTTTAATTTTAATTTCAAAATGGATGAGAGGTTTAAGGGATTGCATAGCAGTTATGTTGATCACGAGAAATTTTCAATACTTTCTTTGACATACGATCAAAATTCATCATTATTAGGGGCATGAGTTGAAATGAAATTCTTATGTAGAAGTTGCAGTTGACTCTGTTTTTGAGTTTGCTGTTTACATAATAGAGATTACTACAATGGTTAAGATTTGAGATGTGGGGAGGCCAGGGGCTCACTTCTTGAGAGTCATCAGTCTCTTAATTGGTTAGTTCCGTAATAATTTTCCAACAGTTGCTTGGAAAGGCGTTTGTATGGCAGGTGATTTTAGTTGAATTAGTCTAGTCTGCTAACATAAATTCAATCGATCGGTCAATGGGGAAATAGAACTGGAGCCTCCAATTCTGAATTACGCTTTAGCTCTTTCCACACATTTGGACTTGCGAGTGTTTACCCCCTTAACAGAGGCCAATTCTTTACATCCACTTAAGCTGCAGAACTGTTAGAGATCTCCAGTTTGGCTTGTCTAATATAGCAAGCCATGCAAATTATTGTCAATTGAATTAGATTTGCTTGTATTCACTCTCTTGCTTCCGGAGGCTCTTTTACACTGTATTTTGACCGCAACATCACTGTATTTTTCATCTGCTGCTTCATTCTATTTTTTTTTTTCCTTTTTTGGGGTTTCCTATTAAGTTTTTTCTTCCTCAGATAAATATTTCTCTTTCTACCGGGGAAGGCCATAAAGTTGTATTAAATGATGGGAAAGGGATTGTGTGCTTCGCATGGGGCCTCTTGTATCTGACACGAGTGTTTTCCTCTCCCTCCCTTTGTTTGACAAGCTAATTACCCCGATCAATGGTGCCTATCTCTTGATTCTAACAGTGGTAATCTTTGGCGTGGTGTGGCCTTGCTGTGTGTTTAGGAAGCAGCGAAGAAAGAGCGAGTTCAGGTATCAAGCTCGAAATGAGTTCAGGAGAAGGGACCAATAATGAAACTGAAGAAGGTTGGGATCAAGGATGGGACAATGATTGGGATGAGGAAGATGCTGTGAAATCTTCAGGTCAACCTCACGTAGGAAATATATCTGCAAATGGCCTCAGTTCTAGGCCTGCAAATAGGGATGGTTGGCAATGTGACTGGGATGACTAGGAATCGACAACAAGAAGGGTGTTTAGAAAGAGTTATACTACTACATGGGAAGAAGGAAAGGAAAACCAGGAGACATGATGGCAATATCAAAAACAGGTACTTGATTCAATTTCATAACACCTATACGCTTATCTTGTGAAAAGTAGCTTCAGTTTGGCTTTCCACAGTTAAAGGTTTAGAGTTTGGTTTATTGAAATTTTTGAGTTGAGGAAGTGAATTGTGTTGCCCTCTAATCCTGTTTGACTTGGATAGCCTGTACAGTTAGCTTTACATCAAAGGAGTTTTTTGAAACATTGAACAATTCCCTACTATTTTCTTCTGATGTCAATTTGTTGCTTATATAAGTACGTGATTTTGGGTTGGGCACAGAAAAATATCTCTGTAGCAACATTTCTTTTTCAAATGAAAAGTGAATGGTTTGCATTTTTCTGTTTTCATGTTTCTCTTGCTAACTGGTGTTATCAGGCATTGATTTCTTATCACGTGCTCTTTGAGTCAAGTTTTCGGATACAGTTATTGGAGGAGTGGAGATTGCACGTCGCAAGATTTTGGCATCCAATACAAGTAATTATCTACTTTTCAAGGTTAAATCCTCTCATAGATGTCTACGAATAGTGACATATAAACTTGAACCAAGGATCCTCTCTTGAAGGCTTCATATTGTATTAGATTATGATTCCATTCCAGTTATTTTTACCTTTACCTCACCCTTTTCGGTTCTGAGTGTTTAATCTTTATAGTAAGTTGCTGTTAACAACCCAACCTAATAATTTTGCTTTGCAGAGAGATTAGAATCAGAAAGTGACACTTCAGTTTCGTCATTTGTTTGAGCTGTCAAATTGCCGCAGAGATAAGAAGGGAACTCCTATCAATAATGTCACGAGGCTGGAGCTAATATAAGTGGGTCTTGTGTTTAGAACCGGCAATTTGGGCAAGTTTTTGTCTGGGTTCTGATCGTGAACTTGCCATTTAGTCCATGGAGATAAGCTTGATCCCCATTAGTCTCTAGTCTTGACATGGTTTCGAAATTACTCTAGTTCAGAAAACTATGTAAGCTTGATCTGGCACTCTAGGTTGGGTCGTCTTTCTCATATAATATGTACGTGCAGAAGCTCCTTCTCTTGAGCATGCTTCTTTCTAGGTCAGCTATACCGACTTGTTGATTAAGTTAGGTGAACACAAAGAATGGTCCGACAAACTGACGGTGAAGGTGGCTGTGACTGTCGACGCTCCCTCTGTTGTGGAATTAGTCCTGGAGCGACTGATGGAGTCATGACTTGAGAAGGCGCCAGGTGAAGCTCAGGTCTGTTCAGAGGTCATGGTGCAAGAATTAGCTCAGACTTAGAGGAATCAAATTGTTGGCTGCCAATGGATTTAGAAGTTCCTAGGTCCGTGCATGTTGCCACAACTCGATCATCTGATATGGTTTTATTGTATCATGTTGAACTGACTACGCGCTTCTTGTAATAAGGAAGTCCTATTTCCGAGCCTGAATTAACTTTATAATAAGATCCGTCTCTTCAAGTGAAACTTTTCCGTTATCGGCTTCCTTACATGGTCGGCAAATTTGTCTAGGATTGTCTCAGAGTGTAGGCCTGCATGGGAAGCTACTGGATCTTAACTAACTTATCTCATGAGAAAAGAAAAAGGGAAACTTCGGGAGATAGATTGAACCCATTTTTCTCCATTTTGCCACTTAGCCCCTTCACTAAAATATGTCCCGACGGACATAAATTAAGACCGTTAAATAGCAAATCTTACACAAAAGAAGTGAAATTTGAGATTCTGTTTACATCTTCAATAATTCATTTTAGAGGGAAACGCAATGGCATTTTAAATTTCAGTGGTTAATGAGCTTCTTCTTCTTTTTTTTTTTTTTTTTTTTTTTCCGTGCATTTCTTTCTTTCCCTTTTCTCCTCCTTCCCCATCCAGAAAGCTCCATGAACAAAGCCGGGTTGCCGACCGTTGCCACTTCGAACATTGCCACTCCAGACAGCTTCATCTCTCTCTCTCTCTGTGAGAAGCGTCTTCAGGACGGTGGTGCAAGAGCGAGCAACGACACTAGCAGCAAAGCCAGTGGTTTTAGTGGAGCATAGGCAAGGAAGATAGCGGAGAAAAAGATTTGGAGATTAAAGATGGCATTTGAAAATAGGTAATTTGGAAAAATGATTCTAACTTTGCATGTTCTTATTATTTAAAAAAAAAAAAAAAAATGAGTTAATAAAAATACTTTTGTCATTCACAACAATCTACGCCAAGAAGATTTTATTGATAATGAATATATTTTCAGTTGACTAATTCTCCTGAACATATAAACAATCAAATTCAGAAAATATTTTTTTTTCAAGTTATTGATTTTTCTGAAATAAATTTAGCAAATGTAAAAGTTTTTTAAAGTGTAAGGGTGCCTTTATGTGTTCAGCCTCATGCAAAAAAAAAAAAAAAAAAAAATTGTTTAAACACTTCTTTTTTGGGCATTTGGTCTTTTTTTTTTTTTTGTCGGTGCGCGGGTTGAGGAATTTTTTGTCATCTTGTGTTTCGGGATTCATTGATATTGGGAAATTTAGGGCTATGGACACACTATCACCATGGATAGAGATGGAGCTCTTCCGAGAGAGAGAGACTCTTACGGAGAAGAGGGTTTTCTCGACATGAGATTATGACAGGGCATTTGGTCCTTCAATTGATAAGAAATTTAAGGAAATAATTTCACAATTGAAATAGTAAAATGTCATTTATTAACAAAATGTATATGCTTTAAAAATCTTCTTCCACGACTTGGTATAAACTCTATATATTGATTGGACCGATTTGCGCTTATAGCTCATTCACAAGCTCCATAGAGGATTCTTGATATGTTTTAACACAGTAATATCCTCTACCAAGTTGGGTAAATAATTAAAGAAGTTTTAGGTTACCTTTTTTGCTTCTACTATTTCACAGCAACATGATTCACTTACATGTAATCATCGTAAGTTTTTATTCTTTAGAACTTTATATTTTCTGATTTTAAATTATGCATACGTTATTCAAAATGAATTATAAACTTTAAAGTAAAATATATATTATTAGCTTTTTAAGTACATCTTTTTATTAGGTACAGTTTATTCCTTAATTAAATAAGAAATACATTAACTTTTAACAATCTTTTCAGTGACAATATCTATTTATTATATTTTCCACTTTAATATTATAATATATGTCTTCTTAATAGTTTTTGAATTTATATTAGCAAACTTTTTCCATTAAGCACGTGATTATTAAGTTTTTTTTTTTTTATTAATTATTCAGTTAATCAAATAAGCTATACATCAAATTATGAATGGCACTGAGATACCTATTTTCCTTTTTATAATATTTTTTATCGTAATAGTTAGACTTAACTGAAATTTAATAATGTTAATTGAAATTTATTCTTTCAATAAAGTAAGCTCTATGCAAATTATAGTGATCTGCTTATGAATTAGATATATTATTAGTATTGTTTTTAGCTTTCATCTTACTTTCATTGTAAATCAAATAGATGCCTTGAGTTTATTATTATGATTTTTTCCAATATATGTTAAATAATTGGTCAAAAAATTTTAATTTACATAATTTAGAAGTATTTTTGAAGATATTTTCCCTTTACTTGTCAATACTCGATAAGAAATAATAGTTTGGGGATGATAAATAAGCTGAAACTTGTTGTATCCGTACCCTGCAACAACATATACGAAGTCAAGTGTGATGTGGTAAGGACAAACACATATATTCTATCAATTTCGAATTTAATTTCGGTTTTAACTACATAACTTTGTGGTAAATTTATCCTTGCTGGTAGTTTTAGCTTTACCATGGTGAATTGAGCAACATTCTTGAGGATAATAAGAATATAATCATGCAACTCGCTGATTAAGAAAGGCTTTAACATTGCACCCTTAAGAATAATTGTTAATTGCTTTGTCCATAAAAATCAATGGATCTAGTTGTTGATAAAAGCAAGACAATAAGAATGGGAAGGAGAGCGAAGCTAGGGTTTTGGCAAGCACTGAAAGAAACCGATAATGATGGAAATTGATTCAGTTATTATCAATTAGAAGAGTTGTGTTTTACTATTCTATCATCTTCCTCTTGATTTCTGTTATCGACACCGTTTCTTTGCTTGCTTTTGATGTTTCGACGCAATCTCCATCCATTCATTTGAGCATTATCCATTTCATTCTCACTGGCCATCAATTATTTTCTTAGCACTGAGATTACACGTAAACATAAATCACAGATATAAATTACTTAGGGTCGCCCCAATGGCCATCATTCTCACGTACCTCTGAATGGGGGGTTTGTAGGTTTCTCAGGTGAGCCCAATAGGGACCCGCCCCAGCTCCTCAGGGAAAAAAAATCACAGATATAAAATTGCATGTAGTGCTAATTTTTGTATTAATCATTTTATAGCTATGGAAATA
This sequence comes from Eucalyptus grandis, assembly GCF_016545825.1. NCBI lineage: Eukaryota > Viridiplantae > Streptophyta > Magnoliopsida > Myrtales > Myrtaceae > Eucalyptus > Eucalyptus grandis. Next base: position 15,783,318 of record NC_052612.1, read on the forward strand.
TAGCTTCCATCACAAAATACAACCAACTCCACATTTTATATGTAAAAATACAGGAAAAATGAATTGATTGAATATCGTCCTGACTGAAGGCTTGCGATTCAGAAGTTAATCCATTTGGACCAGTTCCCCAGGGGTTCAACATCCATGCCCCATTCAGGTTTGAAAAAAAAACCAAAGTGAGCCATCAACAACCACACAAAGGTAAGAAGCTCTCCACCTTTTCTCAACACTTGCATATGTACCTCTCCCCTAATATGCATTACTGCATATGATAGCATCTCAAGCCACACTCCACTCATCACCTTCCACTTCTTTCCCTCGAGCTTGTCTATCTCTTTGGCCAAATTGATCCCCTCACTGAGAGGGGACGTCCAACGAGGCGGTCCCAATTGAACCTCATACAATGTCGCGCATAACCTTTCCACATCCTTGGTTGCATTACTGATGTGCTTTCGGAGCTCGAGCACAATCCCTGCTGAGGTGATTTGGGCAATGCCAGCCACAGAGGACACTACATTAGGTTGTTTAAGTAAAAGATACAACATATAATCGGAGAGGATCTTACTAAATTCTCTCGCATCATTTTTGGTTGTGGGACTTTTCTCTCTATTATACCAAATTTCAGTAGCTAAATGCCAAATTATAATGCTGGCGTCATAAGTAGCATGGGTGACATACTCTAATAGATTGCAACAATCAATCCCCTCTGGTTTACTCTCGAGAAATAGATTACCTCTAGCCTCAAATATCTCTCCAATCATTCTCATGATTCGTGTTCTTAGATTTATGTCTCACCTCCGTAAAGATAAAGATCCATAGTTCCTTACTAAAGGGATTTGTGGACAAGTACTTCGTATTCGCAATCATTGGTATCATCCCATAGATATGGAGCCACGGACCATAGCCTCCAGTGATTGCCTCACCTGCTTGATGGAACCAAGAGATGATCTTCTCAACCATATGGAATGGAAAACTACAAATACTAGAAAAAGCGATGATGCCACAACGCCTATCACACTTATAAATTTTTCTTGGACTCTCCTTCAAGGACTCAGATAAAAGGTTGCAAGTAGAGATGGATTCTGACCACCTTCAAAATATTAATGGTGTATTTAAAAACCTCCAAAGTGGCCTTAGGCTCTGCTTCACATTTGGTGAATTGGGGCTTCCTTAGGTTAGCCATAGCAAATACCATATTGTGGAGAATTGTACCTAGTTTAGATGATCCTTTGTTGTACCACTTGATTTCTGCAACAGTCCAATCGGAGAAAACGAGCATGAACAAAGCTATTACATCAAAAGCAATCCCTCCGAAAAGAAGGGAATAAGTAATTACCACATCGAGTTTGGGAAGCTGATGCTTCTTTAAGCGATTGAATAGTATGAAAGCCACCATGATATTAGTGAAGGCTATGAAGCGGAAAATGTAGCTCATTTTGGAACGTATTGCTAAAACTTTTGTGTGAAGCATCTCATAAATGAAATCTAGTTCCACCGATATCAACCTCAAGGCATCTGCCGCAGAAACTTTGTGGAAATATTCACGGCTCATTTTGCATTCTCCTTTTCTAAAGATGAGATCGGCAAGGAAGAACATAAAGATTTGAAAGAACCAATAAGCATGCTTCACTATGATGCTCTCGGCAAGTTTTACTTCTCCCCCATTAGAATATCCATCTCCTAAACCATTGAGTTCATTAAGCCATTCTTCTCCTAGCAATTCTCTCCATGCATTAGGAGAAGAATTGTTTGGGAGCTTTGCATTTTTGAGTCTACGGAGGCTCAAGAGCATCCATTCCCTTATCCTCGGGAAGCTTGAGAGACTAAGCGCTAATAGCCTCTCGGCATTTTTTATGACTCCAGCAAGAAACACCAGCATCGTCGGAATCATCATCAACTTGTCGTTAGGAAATATTTGCACAAAAACATAGATCACGGCAGTAACTTGGAAGGTGAGACTAAGCAGGTGTCTTCGCCAAAGTGATCTATCTTCCAGAGAGAAGGCAGTGATGTTGTCCGGACCTCCAAGATGTAATAAGAGAAATGAGGCCCAAAATGCCTGAAGTGCTCCATCTACTTCAGTTGTATGAGTGTACGAATTGCCTTGGTTGTGAGAGATGAGCCCAATCACAAATGCAGCTACCCAATCAGACATCAAATAGGCCAACCACAAGAGGAAAATGATGCAGCGGTTTGTTGTTTTCTTTCTAAGGGGTGCAAATAGAATGAGAAAAACTTGAAGCAAGAGGCTCAAAATGACGAAGCCTCGGATGTTCCATTTGATCCACAAATCCGAAATGGAGCTAAATGCCATATATTTGTTTGGGTTGGATTGTATCAATCCTCTCTAATATAACTTCGAGTACAACATGTATGGGACGAAAATGACAAATACATTGAGATGATTCCTTGCTTGTTCGTCAAAAATAAGTATATATTTAAAAACCCAATGAGGAAAAAGAATCATAAACTAACCATTTGGCTAATAAACACTAGCAATGTATCTTATGCATTAATTGACAAAAGAAAAGCATCTCTTGCATGAACGATGATGTGTGTGGCTTTGTGTTGGGTTGATGTTTTATCGTCAAACAATCCTATCAGTTTTGTTTGCACATCCACATGTAATTATTTGGGTTTTGAATTATGAAACTTCAATAGTCATGATTAGTTTATTGAATTCTTTAGTGATTCCACATTTAAGAAGACAATTGATTTTATTGATCAATAAGATACTATCTAACAAGTCATATATGTGTACTTGTATAAGATGAGTAGGATATCCTCTATATTTGGAAAATTAAATCCTCTTAATCTAACTTAAAATTGAGAACTTATCCGGCCGAATTTATAATATGTGGGTAACGTTCAATGGAGGTGATCATGCTAATTGCATCACGTCACCCTTTCGAGTATCAAAAGCTTAACGAGTCCCTTGGTCTTTTTCCAGTAACCTCCTTGTGCTTCAACGGTGTGACCCGAATATTCCCGATATTTGCTATGATTTCTCCCAATGCCCATTTTGGGTGCATCTATTTGGCCTCCCTTTGCGAGTTACATCGGAGGTAGTTAGAGAAATTGCTTCAAGGATCGGCGAAGTTCTTGAGGTGAAGCTGGAAGCAAAAGGAAACGGCATATATAAGATTGGGAAGGCTAGGATTAAGCTCAACCTAGGTACTCCTCTCAAGACAGGGATAGTGGTTAATTTAGGGTGCAAAAAGCTGTGGATCGAGTTCAAGTACGAGAGGCTACCACACTATTGCTACTCTTGTGGTAGAATTGGCCACTATGCCTCGGCTTGCAAGGAAATTCCTTATGAATCTACAAGATTGGAAGAAGACATACCGGGTAATTTTGGGAATTGGTTGCGAGCGGAAGCACGGATACTAAGCCCATATGGCAAAATCTTCTATGGAAAACAATCCCAGCTCATTGAAGAAGAAGAAATGGTGCCGGAGACTCCTCTTCAAGCGGAAATCCATGAAACTCAAGAACCATCAAATGCAGGAAAGCAGGCCCTTTTGCCTCCCCGATCACAACACTCTTATGAGGAAGAACAGCAAGCTGCACAACTTGTATCTTCCCGACCCTTGACTATTATGGAAGGCAAATCTCCTCAAAAACGTGATAACAGCTGCTTGGATGCTGAATCTATGCTCACCCTTCATGATGAAAACCTCAAAGAAGCTGAAAGAGAGAAGCAGCCCTGTTTACCATCAATAAGAAACTCAGCAAAAGGTAAAGCAAAATCTACTAAACGTCCTACATCAAAGAAAGGAAAAAGATTCTGCCCCTATGGTGCTCAGTCCACAAAATCAATTGATGCTGACAACTCACAACTCATAGAAATCCCAATCACGGAGGAAGAGAAATCTATTCAATGGGCTTTGGTGGCTGGCCCTAATAAGCCACCGGTGCAGCCATGAAACTCCTGAGTTGGAATTGTCAAGGATTGGGGTCTCCCTGACAATTCAAGCTCTTAGAGTCCTTGCGACTCAAGAAAGACCAAGCATTATTTTTCTTATGGAAACAAAGAATCAAGAGCAAAAAGTTCAGCGTTTGAAAAGAAGACTTAAGACTACACACAACTTTATTGTGAATCCAGAAGGTTTATCGGGGGGTTTGGCTCTCTTTTGGGATGACCAGGTTTCTCTTTCAATCGAATCTCACTCTAACTTCTATATACATGTGCACTGTTTTTTGCATGAAAATAACCAGAATATGCAAATTACCTTCCTCCATGCTCCTAATGTATTTCATGAACGCCTTATCCTATGGGATGATCTACAAAGAATCAGTCTCTCCAATCACTATCCTTGGATATGCATTGGGGACTTTAATGAAATATTATACCATTGGGAAAAGGTAGGAAAGAGGATGGCTGAACATTGTCGCATTACCGCATTCAGGGACTTCTTATATGCATGTTCACTGATGGACTTGGAAGCCAAAGGGTGCGCTTTTACCTGGACGAACATAAGAGAGGGTGAAGAAAATGTCAAAGAAAGGCTGGACAGAGCATTATGTACCATGGAATGGAGAATAACTTACCCGAATGCTGAAGTTGCAGCTTTACCAGCCATTGGTTCAGACCACAGTCCTCTTATCTTGTCAACTCTACCTGCTCTAACACGCAAGAGGCGACAGTTTAGATACGAACCATTTTGGGTGGAGGATGACGAATGTAAGGAAATTGTCAAGCGGACATGGGAGGCGTCCCACAGGAAGAACATGGTCGTCAAATTATCTAATGTAGCGATGCGTCTAACAACCTGGAGCAAAAAGCGTTATCCTAATGCTTCCAAACAAATTGAGGGGCTGAAAAATGAGCATATGTTCCACATGAATAACCCTATTTTAGAGTATGATCAGAGCAGAATTCGGCATATTCATAAAGAAATCGACTCGCTATGGCGTCGGGAAGAAATGTTTTGGGGTATCGATCTCGGGTTAAGTGGCTGAAATGGGGGATCGGAATAGCAAATTTTTTCATGCGGCCACTATACAACGAAGAAACGGGAACCGTATCTCGATGCTACCGAATCTTTGAAGGAGATTGGGTGAGAAATTCCGAGAACCTTACAAATATGACGGTGGAGTATTTCAATAACTTATATACTTCGGTCGGACCGCGAAATTTCCAGCCTATTCTTGACCATATCCCAACACCAGTTACTGCAGCTATGAACTCGAAACTAAAAGAAGCAATGACAATGGAAGAAGTATATGCAGCTACTCACCAAATGGGGGCTTCCAAAGCTCCTAGACCGGATGGTCTGAATGGCCTATTTTTCCATCAGCATTGGCAAGACATAGGTGCGGATGTTTTCAGAGAGGTACAGCGTTTCTTTGAGTCTGGAATCATAAACCCAGACATCAATAGAACCTGAATTACTCTTATTCCTAAAAATTCAAACCCAGAAAGGTTAGATCAATTTCGGCCCATAAGTCTGTGTAACTTTATCTACAAAATCATTTCTAAAATACTCACAAATAGACTCAAACCTTTCTTACCAGACATCATTGTTGAGGAACAGAGCGCTTTCGTCGGGAGTCGGCAAATTCAGGACAACATCCTAATTGTTCAAGAAGTTATACACCGGTTACAAACTCGAGACAGGAGGAAAACTCGACATGCAGAAAGCTTATGATAGAATCGAATGGGACTTCCTGCAGGCATGTTTACATAAAATGGGATTTAGTGCTGATTGGGTGAAGTGGGTTATGCAATGCGTTACCACTGTATCATATAGCATCAATCTCAATGGTGAACCTTTACCCTATTTCAAGCCATCTAGAGGTCTTCGACAGGGGGATCCGTTATCACCATATCTGTTCATTATTGTTGCTAACGTCCTATCTTATATGAGGAAGAAAGCAATCGCAGAGGATAATATTCACGGCATCAAGCTAAACCGGACCTGTCCAACCCTGTCCCACCTATTATTTGCTGATGACTATATTTTCTTCCTAGATGGCACAATACGGGAATGTCGAACTTGTCAACTGTACTCCACCACTACATTACGCATCCGGTCAAGCCATAAACCTCAACAAATCAGGAATGTTTTTCAGCAAAGGGTGTCCGAGATAGCCTTAGAAGTAACATGGTATCGGTGTCATGGATTCCAGAAATTACAAAAACTGGGAAATACTTAGGAATTCCTTCAGACCGGGGATCCTCAAAAAAGATATGTTCGCATGGATATTGGCCAGGGTCAACTCGAAATTGGAAAGTTGGAAGGATAACTTACTTTCAAGAACTGGAAAGGAGATTCTTCTCAAAGCAGTGGTTCAGGCGATACCTCAATATGCTATGTCAATTTTCTGAATCCCAACTTCCATTATCAAAGCAATTGAGAGGAAAATCTCTAATTTCTGGTGGCGAAGCTCTAACAAGAATTCTGCTCCACATTGGCGTAAATGGGAGACTCTAAAACTACGAAAGGATGAAGGCGGCCTTGGCTTTAAGGATCTACAAGCTTTTAACACGACCATGTTAGGGAAACAAGCCTGGAGGATGTCTCAGAGTCCGAATACACTATTATCCCAATTCATGAAAGGCCTTTATTTCCCAAATTGTAACTTTTGGCAAGCAGGAAAAGGCTCTTATCCGTCGTGGGGATGGCAGAGTTTATTGGCTGGAAGAAATGCAATTGCTCCCCACCTTATTTGGGTTGTGGGTAATGGACAGAAAATCTCCATTAGAGACGATCAGTGGCTGAAATTAGGAAGAATTAGAGGAATGGCAAGCCTGAATGAACCGCCCAAAGTTGCTGATTTGATAGATTTTGAAGCTGGAATTTGGAAGGAAGATCTACTGCTATCCTTATTTGATGAACCCCTAGCAACAGCAATTAAGGAAACACCCTTCGGACTCCCAACTACCGAAGACAAGTTGGTTTGGCCAAATAATAAATCAGGAACCTATACAAGAAAGAGTGGCTACTTTTCAAATAGGAAGCCGACATTCCTAGCGATCTATACCAACATCATCACACCATTTTGACCCACTCATTTGGAAGCTTATTTGGAACTCTGTGGTACAACCGAAAATTAAATTCTTTCTATGGAGTGCATGCCAGAATGCGCTTCCTACCTTGGATAATCTTTATAGGAGAAAGATGGTACCTGAACCGTTATGCCCAATATGCAAGTCGGAACCCGAGACGATTGAGCACACTTTACTGCTCTGCCCCTGGATGACCCAAGTGTGGAACGACTCATCCCTGCAAACATGCACAGAGCGAGTTGGATTAACAAGATTTGATGATTGGTTGTCTCGATATTTTGTGAGGCAAAGTGACTCAAATAAGTTTGAAATGGTTGCCACAGTTCTTTGGGGCATATGGAAGGATCGCAACCAATTTATCTTTAACCATCATACCTTAAATCCGCACCGAACCTTGTTCAACGCCACCACATCAAAGGACTGTTTCTCTGCTTGGAATAGAAAAGCCCCAAAAAAGAATCAATGCCAAGGCGAATATGAAAAATGGCATCCTCCTCCACCTGGAACTCTTATAGTTAATATCAATGCCTCATTTAATATCATTGGCGATACCAACAGTTGCCGGGAGGTACAAGTCCAGCCGATATCATCTTGTTCGAGTCAAGAAGTCCAAGCCTCGACACGTTGGGCGCACTGTTGTAACAGAATTACAAGTCCAGATCAGGCCCTCCCGCGTCCAAGTATTACCCCCGTAGGAGCACCCACGATGCAGAACAGATACAAAGCGATGCAAGAGAATAGTCAATCTCTATGTAGAAGCCTAAATATAGTGGCTCCCTTACTGTCTGTACAGCCTCATGAAGACATTAGCCCTCTCGGGATATGCAGACATAGAACTGAAGCGGAAATACTGATTGATCCCGATGTGGAAGAGACCCGTGGAATCGTCGATTCCGAACCCAACGCCTTTGCAACCGAAGATCATCCACTCGAGAGTTCCTCATTTTTAACCGAAGATCAAGAACCCAGACTACCAGCACCCAGACTACCAGCACCATTGCGAGATAAAAGACCAGTGAAAGATGCTCAATATAGCATGCTTCGTGCTTCAGATCGTAGAGAAAGACGTTCCCCTGCCTCTGCAATCAAGGAATCATCCCTCAGATTTACTGGATGTGATTATTCATCACCACAGCAGCAGCTCAAAGTGAATGTCGCGGCTCAGCGAAGCTCACATTACGAACCGGATGAAAGGGAAGAAGAAGTATTGAACAAACTCACCTGTGCTGTGGAAGAACGCCCGCGACTCGGACTAGACCCCACCGGTCACTCCCCCCTGACCAGCGGAACAATTGCTGCCGTCGATCCCACCCCTGCAACTGACACCCAGCCTCTCAAAGCCACCGAATCTACACATCTAACAAGATCGCAGCTCGGAAGACCCAGATCGCAGCTCAGAAGACCCAGGGATGACACCCATGGCAAGTCTCGCGGTTCAGAAGAAACAAAAAGCCTTCCTCTGCGTCTCCGCACCGGTATAATCGAAGCTATGTCTGATGCCTCTGCATCTGAAGAAGGAAATCTCAGATCTACCAGATCTGAATACCCACCACAAAGCAGCAAAATCACAACAAAGCATTGCCGACGCACACCATGGAAAGCAAAGTATGAACCGGAAGAGGAGGAAGACGGCACGAATAACCCACGCACCCGTGCTGTTGAAGCAAGCGAAGCCCCACATCCAGGACCTCAGCTTACCCATCAATCTGCTAGCAAACTTCTACCTTTGGCATTGGCCCACGCCTCACCCAGAGAGACGACCAGAGAGAAGACGTCAGTTCTCTTCAACTCTTCGCAGACCAGATCTGCTTCGTTTCGTCCTCACCATCCAAGCGCAAGACCTCGGGCTGCTATTGCTTGTGTCTCGCAGAGATTCTTTTGGGAGGATTCAAATGGGTTTGCAAAGCATATTGAGGTAGGTTCGGCTGAGCAAGCGGAGGCCGTCGCTTTGGTTGAAACCCTAGATTTTATCTCTTCAACCCTTATCCCTAATTCCCTTAAAAGAATTTCTTATCCTATTTGATTGTCGGTTGCTAGTGGATAGTCTATTGTCGTCCTCTACTTTTAATTGGTCAGTGCAACCCCTTGTGGAACGGGCAAAGCACAAATTGGAGTCTATTTTGGGTCTCTCTTTAGCCCACTACAATAGGAATTCTAATTGGGTTGCTGACTGGGTTGCTAAAGCCCGGTGTTTTGATTTCCTTCCTAACAACTGGGTGTCTAGTCCCCCCTCTGCTCTTTTGGATCTTCTTTGTACTGATGCTCATGCTGTATTATCTTTACCTAGTATCTAATAATATCAGCTTTGTTTCTCGTCAAAAAAAAAAAAAAAAAAAAAGATGGTTCAAATTTATAGTATCATACATGTTACACTCTTCCACATGTCCAGTAATCAAGAACTAGCAAAACCACATCCACCCAACAAATTGACGAATAGTTATATGTTTATTAAGATACGATAGAGTCACATGCGGTAATGATTGTAATTTGACAATTTAAAAAATTTGAATACGCGTACGTGATTATTTCCCAATGTTTGGAAGCATGATGGGGGAGGAAAATACACAGGAAATATCCTCTAATTTTCCCCCTCCGTTTTCCTAATCTCTCAAAGATAGAACTAATTAATCTTCCTCTCTATAATTCAGTAAAAATAAATTCAAGATCCTGCTGTAAATTATGTGCAATGATTTTAATAGAAGTAGGCAAAAGTGGTGCGTCGTTTCATGGCTGGAGCAGAACTTCGAGCTGCCCGAGTTTGCATAGCTGAAAGTCCTCAAACAGGGTCACTCGATCTCCCCTTCGGCTAGAAAAGAATAAGTGTAGAGGTTAAGAAGTTCGTCTTCAAGATGCCAAGTTTCACGTGAAGATATGTCAAAAGTAAAGTTCAAGCATCAACAAAGGGAAAGGACAATAAAAGCTAGAACTATTAAAACAATATTTCTCTCAGCCTCCACAAGTTTTCATGAAAAGCAACTGGTAATGAAAAGAAGGAATAAATTCTTAGTATAAACGCAGAACACGCATGGAAGCAAGGGAGAATTACCAAAAAAAGTCTAAATCTATTTCAATCATGTCAATTCAGTCTTAATTTTTTTAAATATCAATTTAGTCCTAAATCTTTTGTAATTGTGTCAATTGTCCATTCTGTCAAATTTGGCGAGCTGAGATGACGTGGATGCCAATTGATGTTGGCCGTCCGGCCAATGCCCATGTGGTTATTTTTTTAATAATATTTATATTTTCAATTTTTTTTTTCTTTTTTTTTTCTTTTTTTTTTCCTCTTCTTCCTCTTTGGCTTCTTTCCCCATAGTGGCCGAAAAGACTCTGGCAAGGTTCATTGGGCACTAGGTGAGGGTCGCGACCCTCGCCAATGGCCGACGAGGGCTTCGTGGCCCTCACCCAGTGGCAAGTGAGCCTTGCCAAAACACTTGCCAGCCACTACGGAGGAAAAGAAGCCAAAGAGGAAGAAGAGAAAAAGAGAAGGAAAAAGAAAAAAAAAAAAAAAAAATTAATAAAAAATTGAAAAATAAAATAAAATATTATAAAAAATGTCACGTCAGTATCAGCAAGTCTAATTTGCCCGAATGGATTGAATTTGCACAATTACAAAATGTTTCTGACTGAATTGGCCAAAAATAATCTAGGACTAAATTGATAATAAGTTTAAGACGTTTTTAGTGATTTCCTGCAAAACAACTCTCGGAAGAAAGCCTGGATGACTGACAGAACGTGCCGCGGTTGGGGGTTAGCATGGCCAAAACTCCTACTTGAACAATCCGAGAGTATAAAGCTCTAGTTCACGTCGCGTCGCGTCAAGACTCAATTTTTGACCAGTGACTACTGGTTTTAAGGAAAATTCATTTCCAGATAACATCCAGGAGACGAGCAATTCATATCTGATCATAAAGCTGCTAAATACAGGAAAGATCGGAGAGAGAGTGGGCCATGCAGAAGCAGAGGTATTAAGAGAAACAAAGGTATAATAGAAAATAACACTAGAGTGAGTGAAGTATTTTAATCGTAATATTTGAACTTAAGTGAAATTTGTTCATTCAATCAAGTAAGCTCTATTGCAAATTATAAATGATCTATGTAAATATTATAGTATCTTCAAGAGAGAGGGAGAAAAAAATCAGTAACTACATCTTTACTCAACTGGCTTCTTTTTTTTTTTTTTTTTAATCACGAAATATTAAATAGTATCCATAATATTTAATGATATCTCTAATGATATTCTCCAACAAGGAAATCTCTAATCTCCATAGATATACTCCATCATTCCCCCTCATGAGCATGCGGCTTGCATATGATTGGTGCAACTTTCTTTGAAAGTCTTAATCAGACGCCATGTAAACTAGACTTTACAATAAACAAACTAGATTTGACAAGCACTAAAACAACACATGCTTAGAAAGTTGACTTATCTTTTTCATACAACCTTGATAGAATTGTGTGGAAACCCAACTTAAATTGCGGCCAACTAAACCGCATCACCCCATAGTGCTCATCTTTGGCTACCAGATGAAAGTGCGCTTGACTCCGGCACTCGCGGCTACATGGATACTTGATGACACCACCTTGTGACGCTTATCTTTGGTTGCTCGATGAAGGTGTGCTTGACTCTTGTATTCACAACTACTTGGATATTTGACGACGATTTCGCTCGTCGATGTTGATCATCATTAGAAGAGAGTACCACAATAAATAGCATCCATAGTAGCGTTGTTGAGTGTCGACAATATCAAGGAGTTATTGAAGATGAGACGACTCGACAATATCAGGGAGTTATTGAAGATGAGACGACTAAAGACAACATAAAGAATGAAAAAGCTAAGGTATGATTTAATTCCTTTTCTCTCGTGGCTCTGATATCATGTGAATATTATAAGATCCTAGAGAGAGAGAGAGAGAGAGAGAGAGAGAGAGAGAGAGAGAGAGAGAGAGAGAGAGAGAGAGAGAGAGAGAGAGAGAGAAGAATGAATAAAGACTACAACTTTACTCAATTGGTTTTTTTCTTTTGAATCACGAAATATAAAATAATAATCCCTAATATCTAATAATGTTTACAAAGATATAATATAACAAGGAAATCTCTAATCTCCATAAATATACTTCATCAATTTACTTATCATTGTACATATAATTGGATGTCATCAATCTTCTTATTTTAATTGTAAATTAAATAGATGTTCTTGAATTCATTAACATAATTTGTTTTCAATATAAGATAAAGTGTTTGAAACAAAAGTTAGATGATTCGGGAATACTTTTAAAGATGTTTTCTTGTGCTCATTTAAAATCCACTAGAGATAATAGTTTGTGGATGATAAATAAGCTAAAGCTTATTGTTGAATCTGTACATGCCATGGCATTTGTGAGGTCACTTGGGACGCGGCAAGGACACACAAATGTATTCTCTAAATTTCGACTATAAATTTCATAATTTTGTGGTAAATCGATCTGTTTTGGTATTTTTGGCTTGACCACCATGATAAATTGAGCAATTTCTTGAGGGTCATAAATCACGTAACTCCTAAATAGAAGAAGCTTGAACATCGCACCTTTAAGAATTACTAATTAACTGCCTGTCCAATAGAAATCAATGAATCTGGTTGTTGATAAAACCAAGATACTTGGAAAGTTGGGGGAAGCTAGCCTTTTGGCAAACCTGAAAGAAATCTATAATGATTGAAATTGATTCTGTTGTAATCAATGAGAAGAGTTGTGATCTTTTTTTATTTTGTTTTTTTTTAATCTTGTTTTACTTTGCTTGGATATCTTAACACAATCTTCTTCCCTCATGTGACTTCCTCCGTATTCTCACAGCCATCCATTATTTTATTAGCATAAGGATTACATGAAAGCATAAATTACAGATTAAAACTGCATATTGTACCAAAGCGTGTATTAATTATTTTATAGTTAACAATACAATGTTCCTTTTTTATCTTTCTAAGGAGTGCAAACAGAATAAGAAAGAGCTAAAGCGTGAGATTCAATATGACGAAGTCTAGGACGTTACATTTGTTCCCCAGATCCAAAATAGAGCTAAATGCCATGTTTTTGCTTTGTTTAGATTTTATCAATCATCTCTATATAATTTCTGGTACAACAAAATGTATAGGATGAATAATGGGACTGAGATTGTTCCTTGCTTAATTTTAGAGAACAATATCTATTCCAAAACCCATCTAGGAAAAAGAGATAAGAACCAACTATTTTATATATGTGTGTTTGAGCGCACGCGCATTGAGATTGTTTCTTGCTTGATTTTTAGAAAATAGTATCTATTCCAAAACCCAATCGGAAAAAGAATCATGAACCAACTGTTATCATATATGTGTGTGTATGTTGAAATTGTTCCTTGCTTGAGTTTTAGAAAATAGTATCTATTCCTAAACCCAACTGGGAAAAAGAATCATGAATCAACTATTATATACATGTGTGCGTGTGATGAGATTGTTCCTTGCTTGACTTTTAGAAAATATTATCTATTCCAAAACCCAATTGGGAAAAAGAATCACAAACCAACTATGATATATGTATGTGTGTTGAGATTGTTCCTTTTTTTTTATTTTGAAAATAGTATCTATTCCAAAACCCTACTAGGAGAAAGAATCGTGAACCAACTATTATAGATGTGTGTGCGTGTGATAATATTATTCCTTACTTGATTATTGGAGAATAGTATCTATTCCAAAACCCAATTGGGAAAAAGAATCGTGAACCAACTATTATATATGTATGTTTTGAGATTGTTCCTTGTTTGATTTCTAGAAAGTAGTATTTGTTCCAAAACCTAACTGGGAAAAAGAATCGTTAACCTACTATTCGATGAATGAATACAAGTAAAGCATCTTGTGCATTAAATAGCAAAATGAATATATATTATAAGAATGATGTTTATTGCTTTGTGTTGAGTTGATGTTTTATTGTCAAATCGATCATATCTCAATTCAACTTGCACATTCACCTGTAACTACCGAGTTTCAAGTTAGGAAACTTCAATATTTATGATTAGTTTATTTAAGTGTTTAGAGATTCCACATCTAAAAAGACACTAGAAATTATTATTCAATGAGATACTATTTTAGAAGTCATTTATGTGTGCGCTTGGACAAGATGAGTAGTTATCCTCCATTAGGAAAATAAGATCCTCTTAAACCACCTGAAAATGAGAGTTACATTCAAGGAAGGTCACCGCGCGAGTTGTCTTTCCTCACCCTTGAGCGTGTCAAAAGCTTAACAAATAAGGTGGCTCAAATTAATAATATTATACAAGTTACTCTCTTCAACATATCTATTGATCATACATCAATCTAAGAAAAATCAACCTAGTCGAAGAACTCAATAAAGTTGCAATATACCAGATAAACATTCAAATCAAGAATTAACAAAATCACATAGCACCCAACGAATTGATTGAATAGATAGTTCCGTGTTTGGTTAAGATAGGACAGAGTTATATCTAGTAATAATTGTACTTTCACAATTTAAATAATTTGAATGCGTATCTATATCACAATAAAAAAATAATAAATTCAAGATCCTGCTGTAAACCATGTGCATTTTGACAGAAGTCGTTCAAAAGTGGCGCGTGTTTTCATTGCTGGAGCAAGACTGGTAGCTGCCCATGCTTGCGTAGCTGTGAGTCCTAGATCAACCGATCTCGTCTTCGGCTGTAAAAGAACAAGAAGATAAGTAAAGAACCTCATCTTCAAGAAGATATGTCAAAAGTAAAGTTCAAGCATCTAGAAAGCGAAAGTATAGTAAAGCTAGAGCCGTTGCGATAATACTTCTCCCAGCCTCGAAATTTTCGTTAGTGAATGGAACAATGGACTCAAACAACAGAATTACGTCGTAATCCCAAGAATTTATTATAGGCGACTATTAATGTAAAGAAGGAATGCATTCTTATTATAAATGCAGAACATGCATGGAAGCAAAACAACTCTCAAAAGAAGGCGAAGAACAAATCGAACCGCTGACCAGAAAATACTGTGGTTAGGGGTAGCATGTGCAAAAATCCTACTTGGGCAAGCCAAGAATATAAAGAACTAGTTAATGTTTTACCAAACATTCCTTTTTGAGCAATGATGACTGCCCTTAAAGAAAATTCATCTCCAGATATCGTCCAAGAGACATGAGCATTTGTATCAAAAGATAATCCCAAAGCTGGTTAAAACAGGAAGGATACCAGAGAAGCCCATGCAGAAAGATAGGCATATAGAGAACATAAAGCTAGAATGAGTATGGAAGAGTGAATTCCTACAAATTTTCTGTTGACATCTTCTAGGAACATTTTAGGAGAATCCAAATATTCAACGCAATCACTCTTCACGAACTCTACCAAATCTCTTTCTCCGGCCTTCTCTAGATTTCTTATGAGAATCATCAGGGTAAATTCATTTGGGGTACAGCCAGCCACTTTCATCTTCCCATAAGTCTGCGTTACCTTTTCAATCATGTCCGCTCTTAGATATGCTCCAATCATCTCGGCAGCCTCGTGTCAGGTTCAATCCCTTAATTCAGAAGTCCGGAGAAAACAATTTCAGCAAGTGCAACCATTTTGTTCTTTCCCAATAGTTGGATCATGTCGCAACGCAATGCAAGATCAGTTTCACACCATTCCTCCTTGCACGTGTACTCGAAGACCCATAGCTGGAATCCTTTTAGATAGAGTGAGAACAGTAAAAAGGAAATGTTGAAATAGTGCATCCAGAATTCACACCACCCGTATGTACACGGTGAGTGTATTACTTTATTTCTCTTTTTCCTCAAAATACTAATAAGAATATTAGTTTGAATATGCCGAATGCTGTTTCCCTTGATGAAACATGCAAAACCTGCATTTCTGCCCAATTTTATTAGTTATTATCTTTTAATTTAAAATTAATCTCCACGACAATTCTTCTTTCTTTGCGAATGCCTAATGTAGAAGATTAAAAAGAGTACCCAGACTCAAACTCAGAAAATCCCAAACATGGTTATAATCTATAGGGCCATAAAAAGCCTACAAGAATCATTTTTGCAAGGTAAGCCAGTCCCATCAGTCAACACTACAGCCAATCTCATCAGTCAACGCTCAACACGCTTTCTACAAATCACCCACGCTACTCAGTAGCTCGATGTAACGGTTGAATCACGGATAACCAATGGGAAAAACGAGTCCACTTAAACTTCAGAGCAACGCTCAATTGCCAGATCACTTGCTCTGCCCATACCAGTTAGAGCATCCGCTACAATCAAATAATGCAACTCACACAGACACCAAAAATGGCCTTCTAAACTTCCAATTCCTATTTTTACGGCCATATTGTTCATACCACAAGCCAAAGTTACAACGAGAGGATTCGAAAACCAACAAGAAAAGCAAAGAATATAAAGACCAAGAACCACAAACTCCAACAAGGGAAGATTCTAGGTGCAAAAAAGGCGATGCCTTGAGGCCAAGTCACCCTCGTTCCGTCTCTTGAGCTCGGGGAAGGCGTTCAAGAGATCGGATTTCAAGAGCCAAGCAAGGATCATGCCGTGGGCGTGGTTCTACCGAAGAGTGGATTTGGCCAGCTTGACGGACTGGTCAACTCGTATGGCCTCCGTCGACAACATGTTTGACCTCCACAAGGACCTTCTCGTGCTGTTGTTGGAGGTTTGTTTGTTAAAACAAACTGAGTGTTTTTCCTTGTCCACATAGGAAAAGTGAGAGGAAGTGGGCAAATTTAAAAGTGTGGGATTTCCTTTGTGTACTTAAAAGAATGATTGGGTGGGGCTAGACCCCATCATACCCGCGTGTGAGTGCGCGATTATTTGGTGCACGCTTGCGTGCCCACAGTTTAATTAGCACTAACCCATTTTTTTTTTTTTTGGTTATGTTATTAATTTTTAATAACATTCAAAGGTTGCCTTATATCTTTGAGAATTTTCTGAAATAAAATATAAAAATGAAAATTCGATATTTTATTTATTTAAAAAAATTATTATTATTCGAATTTTGTTTGTCTTTTCAAGACAACTTTTTGAAAAATTACTTATTCAGTTTGCAATTTTTCGAGTGATTGCAATTGTTCGTTTTTTAACTTCTTCTGAATGGACTCATTTGTTCAATTGCACAATTTTCAAAAGGACACGTTTGTTCAATTTTCGCAATTTTTCACGAAGAGTTGCATGTGTTTGAGACTGTTTTATATACTCGTCATTTTTCAGAAGAACAAGAGTGATCATTTTTCTTCTTTTCGAGCTTTCTGTCTGAAAGAAACTACGACCATTCTTTCAATTGTTTCTTAAAGAGATCCTAGAAAAATCCTAGAATTGCTATCTAGTATTCTCATCTACGACTTTGTTGTATCCTAGAGGATTTTTGCTGGTAACCATTAACAACGTTGTGGGGTAAATAATTACTTAAAGAAAGTGATATCACGCCTCAAAGTCCAATTTAAGTACTCTGAATATCCGTCTTCATTGTTCTACCAAATTCGTAGCCACTATTTTCCCAACAGCTGTTGCTAAGCCCGCGGGTGATGAGGCCCGTGGTGGGAGCTTGGTGGAGACGCGGCCGGACAGAGTGAAATGGAGACAGAGAAGACTTTTCACTTCGGATTTTGGGTTCAGTATGTCCTAGGTAGTGAATAGGTCGGTCAAATCATTGGATTAGGTCGGACTGGAAATCATTTAATTCAAATTGATGAATTTAATCTATTTTAATTTAATCATTTCATCGCTCTTTTCTAATATAATTTCAATTACAACAATATATATGTGTATGATATAAGCCAAAGCTAAATTGGAGTTAGTGTAAGTAGGACACTCGCACCAAAGCAAGCGGCGACTGATTTTCTCCAAACAGGAATCTCTCTTCATCTTCTTTTTATTTCTCGATTGTTGATTCCCACGATATGAAGTCGTTCCATCTGTCGTAAAATTAAACTTTATAGGACAAATATAACATTTGTAAATTAAGATTGTGTTGAAATAATTAGGATATTCTCTATATCTCTCAATTGTGCATATACGTCAGCTGGTTTTCTCCTCAACCGAACGAATCGGTTCGTGTAGCCTGCCAGACCAGTTCTCTACCTTTTCCGTCCAGTTCAGTTACTTTTTGACCGGTACTCTCGGTATTTCGAAATGCTGAGCGTTGTTTTGGCCTTACTCTCCAAGGCTGTCCTCGAATGTGTTGTTCTCTTCACCTTCTTTATCCATTCAACTGTTTAGTTTTTTGTATTGATAATGTCTTGGGATATAGAGACAAATAATTTCTTAAAATTCTACCCAAAATGGTACTATTACTCATCGTTTTTATCCAAGAATTTCATAACGAAACGGTCGAGCAAAGGGTAAACATACGCAGGTCTTAGGGCGATTAATGTGAAACTATCCTTGAGTAATTTAGCATTTCTCTTTCAGAAATGAATTGTATTTACATTTTCGTTTAAATGTGAGGAGCATTCTATACGTGGGAATTGCGCTAGAAATTATAGAGTAAGAAAAAGGCATTGGCAAATAGACATGTTTGTAATATTCAAAACACTAATGGGCATGACCTGATATTATTTTAGGCTCGCAAGTAGTGCGTGATGCACAGTGTATCTATACCTCTTAAATTAGGCAAATATCATTCGTGATCTAAGAGCGAATCTACACCTTGATACTGCGGTGGTTGGAGACCCCCGCCTTATGATTGGGTGATTCAATCAAGATCGAAGAATGCTTTCGGCTTTCTTGCGTATGAATTGATTTATAATTAGCACACGATTCCACAAGATATAGCCAAAGTTCTTTATCAATTGGACTGCCCGAACAAGCACACCAAACATACGACTGGATGGGTTGGTGTTGCCATCGACGATTTGACAACGCGTTCCGTCATTTGACTACCTTTGGGGTCGATGTTGATATGTATAAATACTAAATAGAGAGACTTCACCTACTACTTTCGATCATGAAAGAGAACCTAACATGTGTCACGGCCCGAAAGAAAGCATGTCCAAGAGGTTTCGATCTGCCCGTGACACATGCATGATGATAATGATGATAACAATCAAGTTTGTGATGAATTGATCTTTAATTACACGTTTTATCCTTGAATGGTCAGAAGCTTAGTGTTTGTGGTTCACTGACTATGTATCAAGTCATCAGGTAAAAGTTTACTGTAAGTAAATACAATTGCATGATCGTTGTGTTGGATATTAACAATTTTGAAATATTTGAAAGTAATATGGTTTATAGAAATTATGACAGTCATGAAAGCTAGTACTCTATAACGGTTTTATAATTTTTCATAATGGTTAACAATGGTTTTGTAGCGGTGAATGCAATCAGTTTTGTAACTATTGCATAACGGCTTTATAACGGTCATGTAACAGTGTTGTGAGGCCTTGTAACATTTAATTTATTTTTTCATAAACTCTCCATTATTTTATAACGACTTTATAACAATTATCAATTTATTGATTATAAATTGATTTATAATGGTTTCTTAATGGCTCTTTCTTTCATTTGAATAGAAAAACTTCAAACCACAATTCTTGAGTATATATCAAATTAAAAGAGAATTTTACTTTCCTTCTCATTTTTAGTTTGCTAGCTTGTACACATAATATTGTTCTTATTCCTTCTATTATTTTGTGCAAAGTGAAAAAAAAAGAAGGTCATGTGTCTTAGAAGGATCACCGCTAGAACCTATCACATCAAGTTTTGAATTCGGAGAGGCAGAATTATCTTTAAGGATAGTATTTGTACGCCTCAAACAATTTATATTATTTTTTCATAATTTACAATAGATTTCCAATCATTCTTATTTTTCATATTCTTTAATATTTTTCCAACAAATTTTGTGTGTATTGTGGTTCTTACATTGAGGTTAAATTCAACTAAAGCATCAAGCACTTACAAACATGGGGGTAATCACTTGAAACTTATGCTCAAATGCAGTCAAGTCCTTTGAGATATTTAATTTGGCATGTTAAGGATATTAGGAATTTCTTTAGGATAATTTCATACATTAGAGATATTTGATAATTCTATTCATTCTATGCATCTCTCAAGATTATGTGTATATCTTATTATTATTATTATTATTATTATTATTATTATTATTATTATTATTATTATTATTATTATCTTGATTGATATATGTCACCTTATATAGTCATTTTGTAATGCTTATAAATATGCTAATATACTATTCATTATAATATATCCAAGTACATAGAAAATTCTCCATTTCACTTTTTCACTTTATTCTTAACTTAATATCATAGCCTCCTTTCCTAAGACAACTTGTTGCGACCAAATTTTCGGGTGTAAACCACCTAGAGTTTGGCTAATGGATTGTTAAGCCTAGACTTAACTTGGGCTCTCCCAAACCCATACCAATTCGCGACTTAGATTCAAGTTCTTAACATGCAATTGATTTTTAACTAGGAGTCGCCACTAATCTATTTTTGGTGGGTCGATTAGAAATCCAAGTAAAGTAACAGGAGATTTACTTTACTCCTCCGAACCAGAGATTTGGATACGGGGACTTGATTACACTAGATTTTTCTAGCGCCCTTTCAGTACCATTTCTTTTATTTTGAAAAAAGGTTTTGCAGGCAGCTTGAATTGATTTTAAACTATTTCCCTAATTCGATTTTTATTTTTTATTTTTTTCCTCTTATGAAAATAAAATTGATCCGAACACCACGACATCAAATCAAGCAAGACAATGTTGATATCAAAAATTGGCGAACCATATCTCGCGCATGAGATCGGGTTAATCAATTTTAAAATTAAATCGTGAATCGAATCTCGAGCGTGAGATTGGATTGTCGATTTTTGTAAGAGATGCGAGTCGAATTTCGAATGCAAAAATCGAACTGTCAATTCCTAGCTTGAGGGACTATTTCATGTTGGAATATCAATAATATATTAAGGAACAATTCCACTAAAACAGAATATTAAAGAAATAATAAAATAAAATAAAAACTACCTAATCTAATTTTTTTCTTTTTTTCCTTTTTCAAGCACGGCTTGCTCGCAGTCTCCAAGGCAACAGTCGTCGCCTAGCAAGGAAGCTTCGGCAAGGGTGAACGGGCAGAACAGGGAAGCACTCGGATAGCGGGGACGGTCGGCGGAACAGGTGTCGCGGTCGAAACCGCAGTGTTCGAACTCGCATAGGGCGTCGCGGGCGGGGGACTCCGGGTGCAAGCATTGCGGGCGGAGGACCTTAGGTCCGGCTCGGATGGTCGCTCGAGTGAAGGGATGGCTGAAACGGACCACCGGCGAAGGCAGGGCGGCGTTGCTGCGTCTGGGCGAAAGGTTCGGCAGCAGAGCAGGAATGGCTCTGGCGTCGAGCTTCACGGCTGGATCACGGAGACGCGGCGGGTGGTAGTCTTGCGAACGCGAGATCAGACTCCAGGCTGGGCAGATTCATGGTCGGATCGGGGGGCAGAGCAAATGCGTGCAGCAGCAGCTCGGACCACCGACGAAGGGCGTTGCGGGCCGAGAAACTTCAGGTGCAGGCATAGATTGGAAGTGGGGCCATCTGGTGTGGTGGCGCGGTGAGGCGGTGCGGGGGCGCCTCGAGATGCGTTGATGGACACCGATCGTGGCGGTGCTCACACCTGCGGAGGCGCGATGGATCGGGCGCAAGGGAGTCCGAGTGGCTTGCAGTTTGATGGCGTCGGCGCAATGCGGGCGTGGGTGAAGAGAAGCCGACGACCGGGGCAGCGGATGGGGGCAGCAAATGTGGGGAAGACGATGAACAGTAAATGTCTAATCACTTCCTCCCCTCTACTGCTTCTGCTTTTACTTTTCACTTTCCTTCCCCTTTTTTTCTTTTGTTTTCATTTGACCAAAAGAAACCCTAGAAAAGCCCTCCTTCTCTCACCATACACGATTGCTTTTATAGGTAAAAATAGGTGATCTTCGTGGAATATTTTATCTCGCTTTTTCAATATACACGAAGATAATCTATAACCTCTCGATCACCCAAAATCCTCTTATTTTCCTTATCTCCTTAATATTCCCAACGATCTTATCACCTAAAGACTAAAGATAAGATTGGAACCTGATTCCAAAAATCACCGTAATATCACATAAAATCTCAATTTCCCACGAGATAATTAATTTAAAAAATAACGGGGGCCTAATCCGGCCTGCCAAGCTAGAGCTCAGAAATATTAACTCACACCCTTCCACCACCAGTCCTAAAAAATAAAATGCAAATATGCAGACTAAAAATAAATGCATATAAATTTATATGCTATGCAATTAATATTTTTTCAGGGATAAAATTATCCATAATTTTCTATGCAATAAATAAATGACCGACTCGCCAAAATTTAGGTGTCAAATACTGCCCCTATTTGAAGGTGAGCTCGTAAAGGTTGCCTTCAAAGACAAATTGAGACCTAAATTTTGATCATGCACATATACTGAATGATTTTTTTTTTGTAGGGAAATGTATCCCATTTTAAAAAAAAAAAATGCAATTCATATGGTGCATGGAAATGCTAATGCAAATGCATGATGTCAAAGGAAAGAATGTACCTACAATTACTTACCAGTCAGTGCGGTAAAGCATCTTGAGGTACATGATAAATCCCTATTTACTCCACAAGTACCCAACTCTCACTTAGGTTCCTTGAAAAGCGTAACAGGTAATAGATTGAGACATCCAAATCCAGACTGAGATGTCAAGATTTTTTTATAACTCGAAATATCTAGATCCAGATTATGGTATAACGAAGAAGCTTGAAAAACAATCACATCCAAAATGAAATGTTTAACGAAAAGAATTAAGACATCCAGATCCAGAATGTGATGTCAAGATTTTGTGCTCGAAATACCTAGATCCAAACTAAGGTATAATGAGAAGGATTGACAAACATTCACATCCAGAGTGAAATGTTTGAATGAAAATAATCAAAACATCCAGGTGCAGATTGAGATGTCAAGATTTTTGTACTCGAGATACCTAGATCCAAACTAAGTATAACAAGAAAGGTCGAAAAAACATTCACATCCAGAGTGAAATATTTAACAAAGAGAATTGAGACATCCAAATCCAGACTGAGATGTCAAAATTTTGGAATGCAATTTGTATGCAAATGGTAAAGGAACCTACCTGGAATATCTTACCTTCAAGGAGGGTAGAGTGATTCAAGATAGTTGGTGTTACATGTTCAGACCCGTACCTTTCTACGGTCGCCTAAAATAGTAACGAAGAGACTACTTTCCTAAAACCCATACCTTTCTACAGACGCCTAGTAGGGCAATATTTGGTTGTGTCTAGGATCCATACCTTTCTACGATCACCTTGACGAAAAAATTGATTTTCCAGGACCCGTACCTTTTTATGGTCGCCTGAATGGGAAATTACTTTTCGAGGACCCATACCTTTCTACGGTCGCTTATTAGAGCAATAAATGTTGTCTAGGACTTGTACCTTTCTACGGTCGCCTAAACGGAGATTCGCTTTCCAGGACCCATACTTTTCTACGGTCGCCTGAATAAGGAATCATTTTCCAAGACCCGTACCTTTCTACAATCGCCTGAACTGAGGTAATTGCTTTTCCAAGACCCATACCTTTCTATTGTCGCCTGTTAGAGCAATAAGGTTGTCTAGAACCCGTACCTTTCTACGGTCGCCTAAACTGAGGTTTTGCTTGGCTAGGACCCAAACCTTTCTTCCGTCGCCTAACGTTGCAACATAGATTATCTAACCAAGACCCGAACCTCTCTTCAGTAGCCTTAATTAGACTGAATCTGGAGAAAAATCTTTGGGGGATAGCTTGATCGAGTGTCGGTGTTTTCAAAAGGGAATACCTGCACAATGACAAGTATTTAAGGTATGGATAGAGATATACTTACCTGTTATCATCTATATTCCTAGGGGAAATGTCTTCTGCAAAACATGGTCATAGGAGAAGCAATATGCATTTGTGATCACAAACATGCATTAATTTAAGGGAGGTTCATGTGCTATGATTTATATCAAGCTTGCATCACCTAATTCCCATTGGGAAGGATTTCACAAAGAATGTTCAATCTGAACACATGAGTGTCATGGATGTGCCAAATGGGGGACCTCTTGGTCTGAAAGGACTTTTCACTCATCCTCATTAAAATGGGTTGTTTTATTCTGACCTTTGATGCAGGATTTTTGATAATCACTCTATCTTTCCATCATCATGCCAAACAAGGGTTCGAGCAATCTCGCAAGTGGTACGACCTTACCAATCTGAGAGGTCTTTAACAGGGACCGTAATATAGGCTTGATCAACGGCTTAACAAAGGAGACTCTTTGAGCCGAGGCTATTGAAAAATGACATTTTGCAATTGTCTTGGGGTTTACAAGTCAAGAGACATACGAAATGAAGCAGAAATTATCTTACTCACATTTCTTCAAACGATGCTTTCAAACATATGAACTTCTACGTTAATTCAAATGCCCTAATCTGAAGAGATTTTGTAAGGGACGTAACGTAGGTTGGGTTCATGGGCGTCAAAGTCGGTGATCATCTTAACATTTCCAACAATTTTCCTCCCCATGGTCGAAGATTTTCTTCACATTACAACTCCACTAATTGCAACATCTCAACATTTGAGTTTTTTCCACCTTGTTGGGGATACTACCTACTTCATCAAGTGTTTGATTTTTTTCTTTGGGCATTGGGCTTGCTTTTACCAGGTACACTACTTTTTCATGCCCCATTTTTCGCACTCTTTTTTTTTTTTGAACAAAGTCTCCATTTTTATCAGCATTGTAAATTATGCTACTTGAGTGGTTTGATTTTTCTTTCCTTGCCCCAGTGTGGGGGATGATCACCAAATGGATTTAATGTGAAATGAATTCATAGGCTCAAGGGGGCTGGATAAAGTGTATAGGATAGAGAAAGAACTGCTCTTCGCCGTACAAGTCACACTGTAAAAGCAATACTCGAAGATTGATGCAAGTGAGAATAAGAAAATTCCTATCATTCATTTCAAATCTTGTCCCAAGATGGGACGATCCTTGACAGGGATAATTTAAAAAATTCTTCATGTGTGTGGGCTCAAAGGGCTGAACAATGGATTTACCTGTAGTGTTTCAGATAGTAGAAGAAATTGCCTCTCATCACCTCGGTTGACGTACCCTTTGCGAGATCACCCTTTTCCTCGTGGGCATGGAATTTTTCCACACAACTCACTAGGGGTCAGTGTATGGAATAGGGTTTGCCTTTCATCATTCCAAAGTATCCCATTTCACACATTCAATCAATCTTACACAATTCATCAAGGAAGAAAAATGCAAGATTTGTAATAAATTTGAACAATTCAATTCACTAAGGCAATTTACTCATCATAGAAATGCTTGCAGCTCAAAACATGACATGACAAATTCTATTATAAATAATACTTCTTGAAAGCATTAGAATTTACTGGAGTTTGAAAACTCATAACCATCCATTTCTACTAGGATGGCACCTTCTGGAAGTACCTTCCTTACCACATATAGGCTGTAATTTGGAGCAAACTTGCCCCCAGGATCTTCCACCAAAGAATGATGGTTCTCTTTTACTTGCCCCAAATCTTTTTTCATTACAAGTGCACTCTAAATCTATTGATCACAAGTAAAGTATATTATCATTGAAACTTGATACGCCATTCTCAGATGTCCCTTGTCATAACAAGTTATAGAATTATGCTCTGAGACAAGAAGCAAATGAGTCAGACAAACAAACACGTTTAATCTGCTACAAGTTTTGGGAAAATGTTTTTTTTTTGTTTTTTTTTAGCAGTGAAACGCTTTTGTTTTCGAAAAAAAATTTGGGAAGAAGCATGAAAAAGTCCAGCCCTAAGGATTTCTCCATGGATGATAGTTTCTTTCATGGTTGGATATCGTCATTGGACTGGTTTGGAGTACCCCGTCATGCTCTCAAAAATTGGAAATAAAATTGTAATTTCATTGAATAGAATCAAATGAATTACATTATTGGAATGGAAATTATGATTCCTAACCCCTAAAAAGAGAAGAAGTCAAAAACAATTTCTCGAAAGCGAAAACAATTCCTAAAATGCGATAAAAATTCCCACGCGGGGGAATGTGCAACCGAACATGCCCCTAATTAAATAAGGAAAGCGATCTACTTAAGACCATGAATCATGTTCACTTGAGTTCTTCACCCTCCTTGATCTTGTGATGTGAACCCTCCAGGTTAGAGATTCTTCCTTCTAGATAAGTCACTAGTCTTTTCATGGTGGCATCTCGTTAGGAAATCCCTTATGATGTTTTGAAGATGGCAAAATAAATCAAAGGCTACTAACATGTTTAATGGTTAAGTAATAGACCATGCAGATGATAGAACATGTAAAGGATATTATCAAAGTCGAAGACAGCCAGTAAGACTGAACGTAACATATGTCTAGAGTATATTTTGAAGATTTCTAGACTTCGTGTCAAAGTCTCGAAGACCGCCGACTTAAGACTTAAAGTCTGAAGACCGCGACTTTAGTGTCAAAGTCTGTTCTACATCGAAGTCCGTCAACTCGACTAATTCCTGCATCGAACGTGAATGATGCACCAGAAGACGGACTCTATGCTGAAGCCGAACCAGAAGACGACTCTATTCTCGAAGCTGAATTGATACGTACCTTAAAGCTAAATCTATTCAGAAGCAGATGTGTTCAGACCCAGATTGTAAAGTCTACAGACTCAGATTGTAAAGTCTATTGCTCTCAGACTTTACATCCAGACTTGACAGAACGTAACTCAAACCCAATCATATAACGGCTAGTGATCTGGTTTGGATTCCACGTCAAGATTAATTTGATTGACTCAATCTATTTGACAATTGGATGTTGAAGACAAGATCTTTCTATACGAAGAAGCTTTACTTATGGAAACCAAGATTTCGTTTATATGGGCGATCGGAATCAATTTGGGATTTTACTTTTGTCACTCAACGACTACCAAATCTTCTAGATACAGAGCTGTCCAATGGGTATATTGGAAGACGATTCTCCAGGATATTTTCCAATGGCTAGTTTGGAAGTGGAGAAGTATTTAAGGAGATCATGGACCGATGAGCAAGTAAGAGACGGAGCGTAGAATTTATAATTCCAAAGTCTGAGCGACTTTAGATCATATACTTGTCTCTTGAGAGCTTAAACATTTGTAATAGTAAGAGAAATACCAAAAGAGTGACTTAGTGAGATAGTGTGATCTACTACTAAGTGTTTGCACTCGAAGTTGTAATCTCTTGTTGATTGCATAGTGGAATCCAGCCAAGAAGGCTGTTAGCGTGGGAGATTGGACTTAGGCTTGGATTAAGCCGAACCACTATAATTTCTGTGTTCTTATTCTCTTCCCTAACTTCTTTATTTTACTCAAAGTTTATTTTATTCCGCATATATTTGCCAAGGTTATTTTATACACCTATTCACCCCCTCTAGGTAATTATACTAGCTATATCAGCATCAAATTCAGCTACCTCAGGAAAATGAGACAATTCAAAAGTTCTTTTGGCTCTCTTCTTCGAGTCACAGTTTCTCATTGAAGATAGAGTACATATGTCATCACAACCCTTTTGCTTGATGAGAAAAGCCACAGTAGCAGACAATTCATCGACTTGACTTTGGTGGTGTGCAATTCGCTTGTTCATATTGTCAATCATACAGTCCAGCACATCGTTTCGATTCGCCATTTTAGCTTTCGACCGTGTACGGATGGGTGAGCGGGAGCGCCCCATAATCACCCAAACTAAATAAATGGGAACATGTAAGCATGAGGTGTAAATAGAGAGCTAGTCCATGACAACAATCTATTTTTAGTCAAGAAAAGTCCACATATGAAGAGGATTTCCTAAAAATGGACTAGGAAAACAAAGATATGGGATGCCCCAAAAGAGGGACGAAATTTCCTAAACATGAACTAAGAAGAGCCAAAACATAAATTGAAAACAAATTTCCAATTTTTTATTTTCTAAATGACTCATTATATGTCAATTTATTTCCTCATTTCTTCTCTAATTGACAAAGAAATTAGATCAGATGACTAACCTAGATTGTCATGGATAGACCAAAAGCACGACAAAATAAATTGCGTGGTATAGGGAAAGAAGACTTACTTCACCAAGGAAAAATCAAAGGTAATCACATAAACATAAGCATGGTAAGTGGCTCGATTTCTAATCTATAAGGCTTAGCAAGGTGGAGCCACAAGGATTATCAGACTAGCCACGGGCTTGTGGACTATGTCGGGTCCTCATGACTCCGGCTTGGTCAAAGAGCCGACTCAGGTTGCGGGCATGCGGACCGATGTGGGTACTCTTGACACCATGAAAGAAACTTCGGGATTGAGATGGGCGACTCGTACCGCGAGCATGCGGTCGAAGTGGTATCCATCTCAATACCATCTTAAATGATCCCATGCAGCCTAGGTCCGGCGGCAGGTTGTGTGTGCAAAGTGTAGTGATAAATGCAAAGCATGCACAGCAGTTTAAATCAAACAACACTTCAATAAAAATAAATAAACCATACATCCCTAACTCCAACCTGCAAGGCAAAGGTTAGCAATCACTTCCCCTTATACCTCCCAATCTGCAAAAACATTTAATACCTTAAATGTTAGGGATGTACCTGGGATCCTCGCTGCCAAACAAAAATATTTTTTCAAAAAAGAAAATTGGCTAAAGTCCACTAAGAGTTTCAACTCAAGTCCCCAGTGGAATCGCTAAGCTGTCGTGATCAAATTTTCGGGTGAATCACCTAGGGTTTGGCTAATGGATTGTTAAGCCTAGACCTAGCTCGGGCTCTTCTAAGCCCATACCAATTCACGACTTAGGATCAAATATCTAGCATGCAAAAGATTTTTTATCAAGAGTCGCCACTAATCAGTTTACGGTAGGTCGATTAGACACCTAAGTAAAATAATGGGACAATTATTTTACTTCTATGAACCAGAGATTTTGGATACGGGGACTTAATTACGTTAGATTTCTCTAACGCCGTTGCGGTACCTTTCTCTTTTATTTCGAAAAATGTTTGGCAAGCAGCTTGAATTAATTTTAACCTACTTTCCTAACGTGTGAATTGATCACACACAGGTGCGCAAACCACCAATTTAACACCCAAGAAAGCAAACAAATAAAATGTAGGACTTACCTCATAGCAACGAAAGCATCTGCGTGTTAATTAGAAATCATATCTAGGATTGTCAATGTGAATGCAGGACTTACCTTATGGAATTGTTCCTTAATATATTATTAATATCCCAACATGAAATAGTCCCTCAAGCTAGGGATTGACAGTCCAATTTTCGCACCCGAAATTCGACTCGCAATCTCTTACAAAAATTGACAATCCAATCTCACGCTCGAGATTCGATTCGCGATTTAATTTTAAAATTGATCAACCCGATCTCATGCGCTAGATATGGTTCGCCAATTTTTGGATATCAACATCGTCTTGCTTGATTTGATGTTGTGGTGTTCAGATCAATTTTATTTTCATAAGAGGAAAAAATTTTAAAAAAATCGAATTAGGGTTAAGTTTGTTTTAGAATGTTCCTAGTCTTAGGGTTAGAATTGCAATCTTATTTCGAATTTTTAAATAAGAAAATCCAAAAAATGTTGAATTAGGATTATGTTTGTTTTTTTTTTTATTATCTTGCATATTAGAGTAGGAATTTTATTTTGAATCATGGAAAAGAAAATAAATAAAAAATGCACATTCATCTAGGTTGTTAGTTTTTTTATTTGAATTGCATGTTTAATTATGTGTTAGTTTTAATTTCGAATTTCATAAGAAAAACACAAAAAGAATCGTTGTGCATATTAGATTAGAATTGCATGTTTCATTTTAAATTTAGATCATCTTTTTAGATAAATTGCATTTTAGATTTAGATAATGTCTTAGTTTAAATTAGATTTAATATGACTTAATCCCTAGTTTAAATTAGATAGAATCTTAATCTAACTGGATCATTTTTTTCTTAAATTTTAAATTTCATAAAATTTGTCTTAGGATAAATTAGTTGCAATTTCTAGGATAGATTGCATTTTTTAGAATAGAAAAATCATGTGCATGTCATATAGAATTAGGTCCATGAAATGCACGTCATTTTAGTGATTATTGTTAGGTTCATTTCTAATTAAATTGCTCGTCATTAGATTAGGTCATTTAATAAATGTCACGTGACTTATAGCTCACATATTAAATTGCATGTTGCATGTCATTTTAGTTAAAATAATCTTGTACGTCATTGCATTGCTGCATGTCACTAGAATTGAGTCATTTTTGTTAATTTAGATTGCATGTTCATTAAGAAATCACAAATTTTTTTACTCATTCATATAGTTTAGGACATATTGCCATGCCATATCATATTAGATTAGAAGCATTGCATTGCATATGGACTATATTCTCGTTGAAGAAGAGAAAACAAAAATTGAGTAATTGCTTGTTAATTAGAAACCATATCTAGGATTGTTGATGTGGATTTTAATTTAACATTGCAGACGCTTTCGTTGCTATGAGGTAAGTTCTGCAATTTATCTACTACTCTACTTTGCTGTTAAATTGATGGTTTGCGCACCCGCATGATAACCTTACATGTTAGGGAAATAGTTTAAAATCAATTCAAGCTGCTTGCAAAACATTTTTTTCAAAATAAAGGAAATTGTACCGAAAGGGCGTTAGAGAAATCTAACGTAACCAAGTCCCCATACCCTTTAGTCTCTGGTTCATAGGAGTAAAATAATGCTCCATTTATTTTACTTAGGTGTCTAATCAACCCACCATAAACCGATTAGTGGCGACTCATAGATAATAATCTTTTGCATGTTAAAACTTTAAGTCGCGAATTGGTGGACCTAACTCAAATCTCCGGTGGGGACTCCAGGTGCGGTCGTTACGGGTGGAGGACCTCAGGTCCGGCTCGGATGGTCGCTCGGGTGGAGGGCTAGCTGAAACAGACCACCGGCAAAGGCGGGGTGGCGTTGCTGCGTCTAGGCGGAAGGTTCGGAAGCAGAGCAAGAATGGCTCTGGCGTTGGGCTTCACAGCTGGATCACAGAGACGCAGCGGGGTAGTCTTGCGAACGTGAGATCGGACTCCGGGCTGGGCAGATTTGCGGTCGGATTGAGGGCATAGCAGATGCGTGCGGTAGCAGCTCGGAACACCGGCGAAGGGCGTCATGGGCCGAGAAACTTCAGGTGCAGGCGTAGATCGAAAGCGGGGCCATCTGGTGTTGTGGCACGGTGAGGCAGCACTAGGGGCGGTTTGAGATGCGGTCGCTGGACATCAGTCGCGGCGGTGCTCATAACTGCGAAGGCGCGATGGATCGGGCGACGAGGGAGTCCAAGTGGCTTGCAGTTTGATGGCGTTGGCGTAGCGCGAGCACGGGTGAAGAGAAGCCGACGACCGGGGCAACGGATGGGGCAACAAATGTGGGGAAGACGATGAACAATAAATGTCAATCACTTCCTCCCCTCTACTGCTTCTCGCTTTTACTTTTCACTTTCCTTCCCCTTTTTTCTTTTCTTTTCAGTCGACCAAAAGAAACCCTAGAAAAGCCCTCCTTCTCTCACCGTACACGATTGCTTTTATAGGTAAAAATAGGTGATCTTCGTAGAATATTTTATCTCGCTTTTTCATTATACACGAAGATAATATATAACCTCCTAATCACCCAAAATCCTCTTATTTTCCTTACCTCCTTAATATTCCCAACGATCTTATCACTAAAAGACTAAAGATAAGATTGGAACCCGATTCCAAAAACCACCGTAATATTGCATAAAATCTCAATTTTTCATGAGATAATTAATTTAAAAAACAATGGGCTTAGGCTAATTTACTCATTTCGCAAGCCTAATCCGGCCTGCCAAGCTAGAGCTCAGAAATATTAATTCACACCTCTCCACCGCTAGTCCTAAAAATAAAATGCAAATATGCAGACTAAAAATAAATGCATCTAAATTTATATGCTATGCAATTAATATTTTTTCAGGGATAAAATTACCCCTAATTTTCTATACAATAAATAAATGACCGACTCGCCAAAATTTAGGTGTCAACATAACCCATTTCACCGAGTACACTTCGCATCCAATGCACCCCATGCACTCGTTGCATAATAAGTCTATCATCACCACTCAACAGTATTCATCCAAGTGCCTCATTCCCATCTAAGTAAGCTCCATGATGGTAATGTTACAAGTGCCTCATTTCCGTCTAAGTAAGCTCCATGATGATAATGTTACAACATCGGCAACGCATCGCCAAGTCGAGCTTTTGATGCCGTGAAGATGCGTCTTTGTACAATAACTTTCACTTAGCAAAATATGGCTTATTCCGCTTGCTATTGCCATGCTAACCATATTTATGACATCCCAGATTTTTACTTCTATTTTCTATTGAATAAATCGGGCATTTTATCGACACGCCTATAGGGCTGTTCTCAGAGCCGATTACTCTCGAGATAACTAGACTATCCAAGGAAATCACTAAGGAATTTTAATGTGATAAACCTGAGAATTCAACCAGTAATTGACTTCTCGATCGTGTTTATCTTTAGAGGCCATTACGGCATAGCATAAAGTTGATTTGAAATCAGAGATAGATCAATCCGACAAAGATATGTGGCTAATCGTGGGTGACACCACTAAATTAGAAAATTCTCGTCGGCCAGCACTAGATTGATTTCTCTATTGTTTTGGTTCCTTGTGTTCATATTTGAACCCTTAAGATTTTCACGACGATTGAGAGTCGCCAATGTGTCTAGTCAGTTCATTATGGCTTGAAGAAAATCGACCACGGGTCATTTGCACTATAAATTTCTAAAAACTACCTAGTAACCTAAGTCACGCTAAAAATACGCTAGAGTAAAATTAACCGTGAAATTGAATCGATTTGATTCTGTCATGTTACAATAAATTATAGGAACGTTGACTTAGCAACCCGAGACTTTTTGGGAAAAAGTCGGCATAAGACCATTTTTGTTCAAAAAAATGGCTGGACCATTTTTTATCGCGAAATTGGGATACAAGATGGATCTATTGACGAAGAAAAATATCGATTGGATCAAGGACTTGACGACGGGATTTATTGAGACTGAATTGAGTTGATTTGAGAATCGGTAATGACCAATTTGAGGAGAAACTATGCAAATTCGTATACCCCTCCATCCCCTATGGTTTTGGACCATTTAAGAGGTTATGAGAAGTGCTTTAGTGGCTCACTAACAGCCAAGGAGCAGTTGGTGGCCATGGATGAGTCAAAGAGACAAAAAAGTGGAAAAATTGGCCAAGGAGACCCCACCAAAGCCAAACTTGTCCCTCACTCCTTTCTCTCTCTTTCCCTCTTGCCATCCACTCCTCCAGCTTCCTCCTCTCAGCTTGTTCGACACCCACAGCAGTTGGAGAAGACCACCAAAGACAGCAAGCCACCGCACTGCCGCACGCCGTCCCCCCTTGCACGCACGCCGCCGTCACTACTCCGCCTCTACCCGCACACGCTCACCTCCCTCACACCGTCCCAACTCATTGTTCTAGGAGGTAGTCTCATTGTCCAGCCGTGCCAGCCACCACTTGAGCTTCCTTCATCATCGGTTTGCCCTGGTTTGGACCCGAGACCGTCCCCACTACCTTTCTTGAGCCTCACCGCACCAAACCAGTTTTGTTTTCCCTATTTTGTAGCCAAGATCAGAGGAGAAACCAGTGGGTTTCCAGCCACGTTTGTGACCCGTTTTAAGGTGTTTTTGGGTCTCGAAACCTAGGCCCGCTTTGGGAAGAATTGTTCCTCGCGACATTCTTGTCGGTTTGATCCAACCCGCTCGTTAATCAAGTGAGTTTTGCTCACCAAAACTTGCTTAGTATGCTAATGATGCTTAGAATTTGATTAGATTTAATTAAGTGCAATTAGGTGGATATATTAGATTAGAGTAATTAAATTAAAGATTTATCAATGCATGTTAGGCAAATTATTAGTGTAGTTAGTAATGAAACAGGTCCTAGTAATTATTGAACAAATCTCGAAAATTTTCCAGGTCCGTTTTAGCATCCAATTAGGCATTACGGGCCTAAATTGGATTTATTGCATTTATTTAATAATTTCCGTAATTATTTATTTATTTATTTATTTTTGGAAATTAGGCTAGGATAGCCGACAACCAGAATTTTATGATGATTGCTGCAGTGTGGTTTGCTTATTTATTTGAGCTCTAAATTGTGCTAAATTAATTTAATTGTGATTTTAGGATTTTATTCCTAAATTAATTAATTTCGGTAATTGATTGGAAAATAACCGAGCGTCGGTTTACAACGCCAAAAATATTTTGGTGGACTATGTAAAACAGTGGGATTTGTGGAAATGAAATTATTATATTTTGGCTAAGGCCGACCGTGTACCCACACACGATATTTTATCGGGTATAATAAAAATGATGGAAATGTTGGATGGTTGGGATGGTATATTATATCGACCTACGGACGATATGTCAACTTTGGGTGAGCAATATACCGGTATATTATATCGGCCTACAGGCGATATATGGGCTTTGGGTGAGCAGTATACCTTATTATCAGCTTTGGGTGAGTATTATTAGTATATTATATCGGTCTACAGGCGATATGTCAGTTTTGGGTGATCAGTATACTATATTATCAGTTTTAGGTAAGCTATACTATCTATCTTCAGCTTTGGGTGAGCAGTTCTAGATTAAGGTCAAACTTTATAGATAATATTGAATGTACCAACCAAGGGAATGTCGTGATGACATGTAATCGACTAAGTCGATTGATTAGTTATTTGATCTAATACTGTGAAGACTAAGTCGATTGATCAATGATTTGATCTAATACTGTGAATTGATGTGTTTCCTGTATATCTGATATATACTAACTAGTAGGAAGGAACTGAAGCCAAGGTAAGTCCTCTGACTCGTGTTATGCTTAGGCAGCCCTAAGGTGTATTAGCTTCCTAATTGGATCTTATGGGGTAAAACTTGCTGAGACATAGTCTCACCCTATTATGGGACAACATTTCAGGTCCCTAGATGGCAGTACCTCCACCTCCTCGTCCTCCTATGCACTTTGGTATACCCGAAGAGATCACCGAGATAAGATACCACTTTCCGATGCACCCCCACCCTAAAGAATTAGAATATGTGATCAGATAGGGTGCCTCATAGGTCGCCACTACCATGATGGGCGAAGGGAGGGTCCTGTGTCGGAGTTTGATATACCTCAGTTCGTTCTGGAAATTGCTTTTGGTGAGGGTACAGCAGACCATAAGGATGGATCGGTAGTTAATGCAAAGCATCCTAAGTTAGGTGATGATCCCGACTCTCCGGAGCAATCAGCAGTAGACTCCAGCTGGAGCATGAAGGAAGCAGAGGTTGTTGAGGAGGAGGAGTACCCAAAGGAGAACCCGGAGGAGGAACCCAAGGAGGAACCTGAAGAAGAACATGAAGAGAAGTCGAAGGAGGATTTCGAGGATGATCCAGAGTATGACCCGGATGAGGATTAAGACTCCGTTGCTATTGGATGACTTGTTTTGTTAAACCCGTTTGAGTAGAAACCGACTTTCTAGTGTGGCTTGTATATGTATATCTATGACTGAGATGTTATATATGTATATAAGTGTGTTGGTTTTCAGGTTCAAGTTTTTAGTCTTACTTTGCTATCCCATTGTTTTATTGTCTATGAATTATTTATATGCTTCCGCATGCGTATTAAAATTAAAGGGTCGGCAATGCATTCTGGGACATCGCTATTAATCGACCTTGGTGAGGGATGGGTGCATGCCCGATGATTAGGGCGTGACAATATTGGCCACATTTGTTCAATTACTATTCCGATAACATAGTTGACCGCAAAGGATGCATGCTTTTGGCCTTCAATTCTTGACTTTTCGACTTTTCACTTCTCGTTTCGAAAAGCCAACACCAACACCATTAAAGAGCAACATACTGAAATCTCGTTGTCAACATAAGCTTGGAGCCATCACATGCGTTACCATGCGCCTATTAAGGTATGGTTCATATTTTCTATCGATAGAAAAGCACGGGGTCCTTGGGCTAGGGATGGGGGCAGTGCCCTCGGGCTGCCAAATGGCTTTTATAGTTTGGAATTGTATTTTATTAATAGTTTAGGCTTGGATCCATAAATAACTGTCAAGTGGCCTAGGACTTTCTCAATCCCTAGAGTTTTCTTGCGTCACCTATATATAATCTATTTTTCTTGTAATTGAGTGTGGTAACATAGAGGTGGGAGGTGCCAATTATAGTGGAATCATCTACTGGATGTAATCCTAATGTAAGGATGAATCAAGATAAACCTTATGTCTCAATTTCTCTTTCTCACCTTACTTTCTATTTCATTGTATTTGTGCACATAATCCTAACAACATTGCTCCACCTCAAATCTATTGAGTGCTGAATTCATGAAGAAACAAGTGTTTGTGTCACTGTTCCCCTTGATTTCAAACTCTGGTTGACTTAATCATGCTTTTGAGAGGATGTTAAAGATAATTATGGGTTTCTCTATGATAATTTTCTATATTATAGATATTTGATAATTCCGATGATTATATATATGTATGTATGTATGTATGTATCTCAAGATTGTGTGTATATCTTCTTTTCATTGTATATATCTTGATTGATATATGTTACCTTAGATAATCAATAAGCTAATGTATTCTTCATTATGATGTATCGAAATACATAAAAAAAAAATTCTCCAATTCACTTTTCTCATTTATTCTTAACTCAGCAAATTCAGCCCTGTAAATGTTAGCAAATGAATCAATTAAGTCCTTTCGATAAGTATCCGATCATTCTTATGCCTGACACTATCATGTAGGGTTTCAATTAAATTTAACCGACCAAGATAGTAAGAGGGATTGGGAATAAAAACGAACCATGCTCTTACCTAAGCATGCCTTTCTCAACCTTTTGAGTAAGATCGAGTATAATATTTGTTAAATGTGTGATGCTCACTGCATTTTGATCTTTTTGGGTATAGAGCAAATACTTGATTTAAAGGGAAGTGTAAACCAGTTTATCACTATAATTCATCACGATCGCCCAAGAACATTTTGAGTACATTTTGATCGTGGCGGATGCTTTCGGTTTTGGTGCTTCTCTTTCTCTGAGTTTTGGAAAGAAAGTTGATTCAATGCTGATTCGAAGTTGAAAAGGCATCAAAATATGACTATCCCAATATCAAAAGACAGAAGAAGTTGTTCTTCATGAATCAAGGAAATTAGGGAGGTTGGGACACCTGGAGTGCCATAACTTGGCACGGAGGGACACTTAAATGCCATAACTTTAAAATGGTACACTTAAGTACCAATATCGGAGTAAAATGGGACACTTAAGTGCCACTCCTGCGAAAATCCAGCCAAATGGCTGACGTGGCAATTTTCCGGCGAGTTTGGTCCAAAACGGTGTCATTTTGCACGCTGACGTGACGGAGAAAACGCAAAAACGACGCCGTTTCGTGTCTACGTGTTAATTAAATTAGATTTAAAATATTCCAAAATTTTAAAAAAAATAAGAAATTTTTAAAAAATTAAGAAAAATTAAAAAAATTATTAAAAAAAAAGAGGGGGAGGTCAAACGGGACGGCTCCCTCGCCGCCGCCACCTCCCGCCGTCGCCGGGAAGGGCCGGCGACGGAGGGGTGAGGGTCGGCGGGTCGCCGGCCCTCGGCCGATCGACGCCGAGGGCCGCGAGCCCTCGCCGCCGGTTATGGCCTCGCCGGACCCGGCCGGGGCCCGGCGACCCCGGCCAACCCTCCCCACTCCGTCACCAGCCCTTCCGGCGGTGGCGGGGAGGCGCGAGGCCCGCGAACCCTCACCGAATTTGGGCAAGGGCCGCGACCCTCGCCCTAGATCTAGGCACGAGCCGCGACCCTCGCCCTAGATCTAGGCACGGGTCGCGGGCCCTTACCGCCCCCGCCGCCCCGGGAAGGGCCGGCAATAGAGTGGAGAGGGTCGACCGAGTCGCCGAGCCTAGGCCGGGGCCGGCGGGTTCGCAACCCTCGCCGTCGGTCGGTCGGGGGCCGGCGACCCGGCCGACCCTCCCCCTCCGTCGCCGACCCTTCTCGGCGACGGCGGGAGGCGGTGGCGGCGAGGAGCCGCCCCATTCGACCCCCTTTTTCTTAATTTTTAAAATTTTTTAATTTTTCTTAATTTTAAAAAAATTAAAATTTTCTTAATTTTTTAAAATTTTAAAATTTTCCTTAATTTTTAAAAAATTTTAAAATTTTCTTATTTTTTAAAATTTTTTGAATATTTTAAATTTAATTTAATTAATTTTTATATTATTATTTACACGTAGACACGAAACGGCGTCGTTTTTGCATTTTTTCCCCACATCGGCGTGTAAACGACGCCGTTTTGGACCAAGATCGCCGAAAAGTCGCCACATAAGCCATTTGGTCGGATCTTCGCCGAAGTGGCACTTAAGTGTCCCATTTAACTTCAAAACCGACACTCAAGTGTACCATTTTAAAATTATGGCACTTAAGTGTCCATCGGTGCCAAGTTATGGCACTTGGACTGTACTTCTGCCGAAATTAGGGTCTCATGACGCATGTCACGTCGAGAAAATATTAGGTAGGTCTATCTTGTCACATTAAAGATAAGTCACTTCATTCACTAATCACCACGTGTCCAGATAGGGCTCACTTTTCAGTCTCTTGTCTCCCTCTGCACCTTGCATTTCCCTTTTCCTTCCATTCTTTCTTTTAGTGACCGCCACCGTCAATAGCCATGCCAATGAAGCCCCCGCCACCAATGGCGGCATCCTCTCGCTAGCCTTGCCCGACTGTGAGCTGGATTTTATTTTTTCTTGTGGAGTTAGGGATGGGTCATCTAGAGTTTCTTCCTATTGGGGTTTTGCTTGTTCTGGTTCTAAATTCGTGAGAAAATTTTGATTTTTTTCTTTTTTAGGGCTTCAGACAGTTCTGGAATTGAAAGGGAGATTTGGATGGGTTTCTTTCTTCGTTGGATGTTGGTTTCCTCCTAGGTGCACCTCCAATGTGACGTAGTACAACGTCCCCATCACATGCACCGTCGTCACCTTACCCCCATTGCCAAGGTAGATCATCGACCCCAAATTAGCGAGCTTTCAGATTGTTGCACCAGTCGAGCAGAACGGTGGACGATTCGGAGGCGGTGGTAGTGCGCCTGTTTAATGAAATGGGAGGTCTCGAGCACAAAGAGGGGGCGATGGGCCATGAGGTCGAAGAGGGTGTGGCGGTAGTAGAGCTTGAGGACGAGGAAGAGGCCGTCCGAGAGGTCGAAGGCGTTGAAGATGCATGGTTGGGAGAGAGAATGCTGGGATAGAAGTCATGGGGCCTATTGTGAGTGTCTTGGCCATGTTTAGTGCAAGGTGCAAAAGAGAGAGACGAGATTGACCAGGGTACCTCACCCGTGCGAGTGGCAATTATTGATTATTTTGACTTTAGGCTGATATGACAAAACATGCCTACTCAATATTTTCTTACATTAACCCTAGGTTTTGTCCGAAGCTCTTTTGCGGGCTCTCAACTTCTGAAAAGTGTGACTTAAGGCTGATGTGGCAAGACAAGCCTATCCACCTAAATTTCAACTAAATATTTAGGATTAGAATACATAGAAAATTAGGAACCAATTCGGTCTTAACCAAGAAGGATGTTCACATCATGTAGGCATTAATATTATTTGCATCAATCAGGTTTTTTATTTTCCCCTAATTTTACATTTTCGGATAAGTAAAAAATAATATTTTTAGTAAAAAAAAAAAAGGGAAAGAGTCGGCGCAGGCTTGGGGTTGGGCTTTCGCCCCAGCCCACTTATCTTTCCTTTTCTCTGTGCAAGCCCGAGGCCCACTCGCCCCAACTTCCCCAACTCGCCTCGGCTCGGCTATCCCATCTCCTTCCTCCTCCTTTCTTTTATTTTAATTGTGCTCTTATGATGCGTGGATTGCTATTTCCTCAACCTAGTTAGGAATTGAGTCATAGGACTCATGATTGGTATAAAATGTTGTATAAATGCTTTACTTGATGTTAAATGGGCATTAGTTGATTAACTAGGGATTTAATTTCTTTAGTTGCATAGGAGTAAAATTTTTTCCACTATTTTACTTAGATTTCTAATTAACTTACCGCAAATCGACTAATGGCGATTCCTAAATGAAATAAATTGCAAATTAAAAACTCAGACTTAAGTCACGAATTGATAGGCTTAAAAAAGCTCGGACTAAGCTTAAACTCAACGTCCCATGAAGGGCTCTAAGAGGTCGCAACAATATTTTCTCACATCAACCTTAGGTTTTGCTTCCACGGCTAGGGTTTCCTCCCCACAAGAAGCAGAAGCGGCGGCGATTCTTCACGGTATTTTATATGTTCGAGAACTCGAACTCTCCCACGTGAGTGACTTCCAAAGCCGTGGACTTCATTGGCTTATTGACAGCGATTGTTCACCGGTTGTTGATATGGTTCTGGGTCAGGCCGAAGCTTCATGGAATCTAACAATCCCTGTGCAAAAATGTAAAGAGCTATTGGCCCAACATACCAACATATTGATCCAACATTGTCCACGGGAGACTAACGCTGCTGCAGACTGGATCGCGAGGCCCCATCGACAACACAAGCTCCCTCTTAACTGGAGGATTTACCCCCCGCCCCCTTTATGGCATATTTTATGTTCCGACCTTCTTGACAGCTTTTCTTGTGAATACTCTATATAATCGTTAATATCAAGCACTACCTTTTTGACCAAAAAAAAAACCTTAGGTTTTGTCCGAAGCTCTTCTATAGGCTCTCAAGTTTAGCTTTTGAAGCTCAGAGCTGCTTAGTGTTTGCTTTTATTTTCTTCTTTTTTGACTTTAATTGTCTTTTCTTCTCTTCTAATCTGTTTTGGGAGTTTGTGTATGTGAATAAACTTCTACAACTATTCTTGAGTGACCATGCAGACTAACTCAACTATTTGTCCGGTCAATAGCCACCAAGGAGGATATGCATGATGTGGCTCCATAACCTCTCCAAGATTAAGCTACTCTCCTCTCTCGATTTCGATTTAGGTCTATATCTAGAAATTTTACTCTCCCAATCTAAATCTAGATATAGATCTGAGAGTTCCTTATAGGTATTTGATATGTGTTCTTTTCGACATATTGTTGTTGGTTTTGCACTATGATGATAATGAAGATGTTAAACTTAGACACACTGGAGATTTTAGTGTATGCTTATCACTTAGTCTGGTGATTAGCCGCCGAACGTTTACGTTGGTAAATCTATTCTTGAATGATGAAAGTGTGCTTCTGGCTATAAACTATGCTTTGTTATTTGTATTCTAGCATATACTTCCTTCCGAAATGATTTGGAATTCGCTAG
This sequence comes from Eucalyptus grandis, assembly GCF_016545825.1. Lineage (NCBI taxonomy): Eukaryota > Viridiplantae > Streptophyta > Magnoliopsida > Myrtales > Myrtaceae > Eucalyptus > Eucalyptus grandis. The sequence goes on from NC_052612.1 coordinate 15,824,682, forward strand.
GGTTGAAAACTTTTTAACAACTTCTACAGTATAATTCTGAGAAATGAATGAAATCCTATTTTTGAAAAAAAAAAAACTTTAAATTTTGTCCTTACATTTCACTAGGGTTCTTCACCATATGAATGAAGCCCAAAAGAGTAGGGATTTTTCACACTTCTACAGTTGACAGGAGTGCAAATCTTCCATCCATACAAAAAGAAAAGGGGCTTTGGTAATATAATTTTGACAGTAAACTATTCGATTTTCTAAAACTATGATTTGTGCATGCCACAAAAATAGTTAGAGCATTGAAAATTGCAATAATCCCTTATTTGATTGTTTAATTTGCGTTTCATGACTAATTTTATCAAATATCTTGTCGATTCATATTCTCTATAAATGATCAGAAACACCCAACTTCCTTCCCTCGATCGCCTCGAGTAGTTAGCAAACTTACACTTCTCGGAATCACATTTCTGATGAAATTCGATCAACGAGCAAAATTCCATATATCGAAAACTTCTCCTTCTTCTTAGAAGAATCGGGCCAGGCAACAACCTTTATGGACCGAACTGGATCGATTCAGTCACGGCCCACATTTCTCTGTTCACCCGGGCCGCTTGTTGGGCCCGATCAAACACACCAGAATCACGGTTCCTTGCTTGATTGTAAATTGGATTTTTTTTTTCTTTTTTCTTTTTTTAGTGGAGTTAGGGAAGGGGTCATCTTTAGTTTCTTCCTACTGAGATTTTGCTTAGGGATGCCGGATGAGCACGGTTCTTAGACAGAATCGAGAACCGGAGGTCCAGTTCGGTTTTCAGCTCTAGAAAGGAGGTTCTGGTTCTCGGAACCGGAATCGGAATTCCTACACGTAAAAACTCTAATTTTGCTTCAATCTTCTGTGTTCTTCACTTTCCCTTTTTTTCTTTTCCTCTCTGCAACGCTCCGCCCCCGACGACCCCATGCTGCTCGCCGCCCTCGACGCGGCCGTCACGACCCACGACGTCGCCGCCGACACCGCCGCCGCTCCTTTTGACGACGCTGCCGACTCTCGCCGTCGCGGGTGCTGCCTCCCAACGACAAGCTGCTACCGGGCTGCCACCGCGACGCTGCTATTGTTCCACCGTCGGCAGTCCTCAACCTCGCCCACTTCTCCGATCTCTCCCGGCTCCCCGATCACGTCCTCCTCGATCTCTTCTTCGTAAGCTCTCTTTTCTCTCTCTCTCTCTCTCTCTCTCTCTCTCTCTCTCTCTGTGTTTGTGGGTATCTCTATCTGGGTTTTCTTTGATTTGTCTTGCTTTCGTGTTCACAGGCGGAAAGGTCGGAGCTTGAGCCGGGGTCGGCCTTTGTTTGGGCTTTAGAAATGATGGGCAGTCGATGGTTTTGGGGATGTGGTCGAATCGGTGTTGAACGGGGATTGCCCTGGAAAGATTTGGGTCGTGATCTTGTTAGGCATTTGCTTCCGTTTGATCGGTAAAAGTGCCTATGAGGGGTTTGTGGAAATTGATTTATGTGAGAGCTGCTAATTGTTGGGTTCACTCTTATGAGAGAGATCTGATGAAGATGGAAAGAGTCTATTACGCTGACTGAATTTTTGTGTCGTAGGAAGTAGATGATTTCATGGGTATGTCTAGATTGCAAATGTTATGCAGCATTTGTCATATCTATGTTATGATAATTAGCTTCTATTATGTAGTTCTGTTCTGTGAAGGAGAAAAACAGAGATCTCATCTTCTCTGTTAAGATCAAATTGGCTCCGATTGAGTTCACTTCGTTGATTGCATATGTCCTGAATTGACTGTGTACGAAACCTGGTCTTATATTCGAGTTGCATATGCTTAATCTCATTTCCCAGTCGAATGCATGCAACCTGTTTGTTCATATTTCTCCGAGATATGGCTATGAGCAAGTCTATGTTAATGTCTAGATCTGAAGTTGTTTGAACATAATACACATGATGCCAATTGTTAGTGTGGGCTGTGAATCTAATATCAGAAGATAATGTCTTTTTTCCTTTTCAAGGTTACAATTCCTTGTGGTCGGATATAGACAATATTTTCGGTATCCACTGTGCTGTTTGAATATTGGTGTCGAACCTGTTCCCCAAAAATGAAAAGATTCATTTTGTTATCTTTCATATGAAGTCTTGCTTCAAATTAATACCACTGTTTTTGGCTATAAGTCAATATAAATTTACAAAATCTTCGTTACGCACTCTATCTTGTGCTTGTGCCTTATACTTTTTATGGCATAGTGCTATCTTATACACAACAACGCAACTACCTTTTATTCTTTTCTTTTTCCTTTTCTTTTTCCTCTTTTGGGCAATTAGTATATGCTTTATGAAGTGAGTGTGGGTGTTTTTTAGGGAAAAGATTATTAAGAGTTCTCGATCAGGACAAAGTTGAACACCTCATAACACACTCATTCAAATACACCAATGAGCAAATTACTGAAAGTGAAAAAACTAATAGTGGGAAGAGATCATACGGGGAAAATGAGTTTCGTACCCCCAAAATGAAGAACCAAAAGCGAGGGAGCGGGCATGAGATTGCTCAATACTTAAGCACTTCTTGATTGTCTCAGTCTCTTCCAATTTGCGACCTTCACCGCTATAGCCACATGTACCTTATTTATTGCTTGATCCACAAAGCTGAAATATGCACGCCTCCAGTCCTTCTTGAACCGCAGAACTCCAAAAAAGCCCCAAAACCCAGTCGCAGCTCCAAACATTATGACCACGTAGAACAAGGCCTCTTCAAGCTTTTCTTCTCCATGTGTATCTTTAGGATGAGAGATTTTCGGTACTTGAGGTGCCTTAGAACCAGGGCATTCTCTTCTCAAAAGATCACCACATAGTAAAGGATTGCCCGCATAAATGGAAGGATTGTCGAGGGTTTGGATTTGATTGCCTTTTGGAATCTGCCCCTTAAAGTTGTTGTGTGATAGGTTGAGGTGGCTTAGATATGTCAATGATGAAATGCTCTGAGGAATTGCTCCTGAGAGGTGATTGTTGGAAAGATCAAGAGACTCCAGTGACATCATGTCCCCGATGCTAATGGGAATGTCTCCAGAGAGCAAGTTGTGTGACAAGTTCAAACCATGCATGTTCGAGAGGAAAGTAAGTTCTTCGGGAATCGACCCAGTCAAGTTGTTGACTGACAAATCTAAATTGACCACAAGTTGCAGATCAATTTTTGTGTATTCATTATATCTTCCCTTCATGATCTCAACCACATGTTCTTTACTCCACTCTATATCAGGTCGAAAGTTTTGATATGGACTTTTCATGCCATATATATCGCCAAGACAAGATGGGATCGTTCCGGTCAAATTGTTCATTGCCATATCCAATATTTGTAATAATGAGAGTGAGCAAAGCTGCGGAGGAATGCTGCCACTAAAACTATTATTTCGTAGCCTCAAGATCTGCAAGTAGAAAAAGCTATCGTTGAACCATGTCGGAATATTTCCGGAAAAGTTATTCTCTCCAAGATCTAAAATTATCAAACTTGTGCAACTACCCATAGCCAGAGGGAGCTCCCCATTGAGATTGTTTCCATTCAAGTGTAGGGTTGAAAGTCCTTGTAAGGATCCGATCGAGCTTGGAAATACTCCAGACAACTCGTTGAATGACAAAGTCAAGTGAGACAAAGTCAAACCCGTCCAACAATCGGGAATACTGCCGAATAGCTTATTATTGCCAAGATTTAGATCAAACAAACCCTCTTGACATAAAAATGATGGTATCGTGCCATTGATACTGTTATTATTGAGATACAGAGTCTCTAGGTGCATCTCACCAATATTGGTTGGAAGAGGTCCGGAGATCAAGTTGTGGGAGAGATCTAAAATGGAACAGTCAAAAGACATGTTTGGCAAGGGTCCCGTAATTTGATTGTACGAGAGATTGAATTGGCTAAATGTCATGTTGGCTAACCATTTAGGCAAAGGCCCAAAAATTGAAGCATTTGAGAGAGATATATCCTTAACTTTCACTTGTGTTTGCATCCACTGGGGAAACACAGTGCTGAATTTACAGGAATTCATCTGAATAGATATCAGTTGAAAAGGTGGTATCCAGCTATGTTTTGCCTTAAAAGTCAAGTGCTTGTTGTCACTGATATCCAAATCCTTAAGCCTCCCTAAATTGGAAAAAGGGATTTCCGAAATCTGCCCTTCCAAAGAATTGTTAAAAAGATATAGAACTGAAAGATGGGAAAGTTCTCCAAACTTATCGGGTATAGTGCCGCTCAAACGATTATTGTTAAGACGCAAGTCTTGTAAGAACCGCAATTGCCCTAATGACTCAGGAATTTGCCCATAGAATTGATTATGAGAAAGATTTAACAATCTCAATGATGACAATTGACCCAATGGCAATGGAATAGTCCCAGTCAATCGATTATTTGAAAGATTTAACCATCTCAATGATGACAGCAAACCTAATGATGAAGGAATGGTCCCATTCAATTGATTATTTGAAAGATCTAACAATCTCAATGATGACAACAAACCCAATGATGAAGGAATGGTCCCATTCAATTGATTATTTGAAAGATCTATTGTAACCAAGTTTGGCAATGCTCCAATGACTCTAGGAATTGGACCTGAGAAGGAATTGTGACCAAGCTCTAAGTACCTTAAGTGTATAAAGTTCACCAACCAATTTGGCAAAGCACCGCTAAGATCATTATGATATATCGTTAGACTCTCTAAGTTATAATTGAATAATCTTGATGAATTTCCTGGGGATGTCGAAATCTCTTCTTTGATTTGGTTACGAGACAGACACAATGATTTTAGGTACTTCTTACTCTTCAAGAATGAGAATAAGCCTCCTTCGACGCTGGTAAAAAGATTTCCCTCAAGATTGAGATGAACAAGGCTTGTAAACTTGTCAAACCACTTAGGAATCGGAGAGTTGAAAGAGTTTTTGAAAGATCCATATGCTGGAGAAAAGTCATATTTTGGAGTATACCTTTGGGGATAGGACCTCCGAGGATATTGTTTGAAAGATCAAGGTACTGAAGATGAACAAGAGAACTGGAGTTTGCAAAGCAAGTTGAAGAAAGATGGAATTTGAAAAGTGCACAAGTTGATAAGCTCAAATGTGATAAAGACGGGAGCATGCCGATCACTTGCAAGAGGTTTGTTCGCATGGCAATGTTTAAGCCGCTCATGTCGAGATAATTTAGCGACCGAAGACAAGAAACCCATTGGATATCATCAATAGCCAAAAATCCAAGATCATCATGGAGGTCAAGGACTTCCAACTCGGTGAGGTTTCCCAATTGCCGAGGGACTATTCCACGAAAGTTGCCAAATGACAAATTGAGGTACCTCAGTCTTTTCATCAAACCGAGGAATTTAGGTATTGTTCCATGATTGAAATTGATGCCACTCAAGTCCAAGTAGTTCAAGTAGGTCAAGTTGAGTAAAGAAGAGTTCAACTTACCAGTCATGGAGAGCGTCTGTTTTATGGGACTAACAATAGTACCATCATAGTCCCTTGCAATCTGGGGTAAGAATTGGAGCTTGACAACATGACCATACACTCCATCACAAGCGACTTCTTTCCATTTGCAGCAATCTTCACCTTTCCAAGAAGAAAGTAAGCGAGATGGGTCTGAGAGGCTTCGTCTAAGCTGGAGCAAAGCTTCTCTTTCTTGTTTTATGCAAATGGATGTTGAATCTTTGCAAAAGCATACACGTGAATTATCTAAAATAAGTAATAGGATTACTAGTGCAAGCACTTTGGAATAGTATCTCCCCATAAGGAACAAAGGAGAGAATAGATGCAAGCTTTTGAGAGTGTTTGAGGGTTCTCTTAGGAAACCCAAATCACTTAAATAGAAGGGCAACGGGAGATTTACTTACGCGTACACATGTTTATAATATCAAAGGATGTATATTCAACACATGTGAGGTCCACATGTCATAATCATAATCAGGAAGAAAAGGCACGTCCCCTCTTGCAATTAGAATGCGTAAAATGATGACCGGACCCCATCTAGAAGAGAAAATGAATCATCTACAAATTAGGGCAAATCAACTCACCATTGAGGAGATTGTGGAGAAATTCTCCAGTTTTTGCAGTGTTGGACACGGACCAAGTCAAAGTATTTTGGGTCTAGGTAATAGTCATACAAGGTTAACTTTTCGTCAAAATGTGTGTCTATAAATATATCATCTATTTCAAATTACGATCTTAACTAAGTTACCAATTTTTAAATAACAACCTTAATTATAGTGTTCCATTCACTACAACAGATAAAACTAAAATTACTTGTTAAGTCAATCGAAGAAAAATTGGCAAAATCACTCAAATTTCAGGAAACACCACAATGTCCAATAGTTTCATAAAGTAGAGATCCAAGTGGGAGCTTATAACTATTGAACCTACTTGGATCGACATTCATTTAAAATTTTAAAACATGGATTAACGGCCAACTAAGTATTATCAATTACTTCTTTAAGCTGTATACATCTAATACAAGACTTCTTTCTTCCGTAGTCTATTGCTGGTAAACTCAATAGTAAATTCATACAAACATTTCGTAACTTTAATAGGATGGCAAACTACGCAAATAAATGTTGATAAATTGTTACAAAAGTTGGTAATATTATAGCGCCGAAATACATATTGGTAGGTGTTTGAGTTGTCACAACCCAAATCCATAATAAGAATTGAGGGAATGACCAATCATCCTTTACAAAATCAAAGAAGAAACCTTCAACCAAATTTAGATATTTTACGAAAACATCAATACAATAAAACCTTTCATATATAACAACAAAGTTAAAAGCATTATGAATTAATCAAAATGAGAGCTTCATAATTTCATTTTACTAGCTTTTACTCAAATAGTCTAAAATTGAGTCTCATTCCACTCTAGATCATTTTCAATGTGACTTGAGTAAATTCCTTATTCTTGGAACCTAAAGTGGTAATAAAAGTAGGGTGAACAAAATCACAGTACATCAATTGCAATCACCACTCCTATGGGATCAAGCAAAATATAATGCAGTTTTAGAAACTGAGTGTGCATCCATATGTATCAAGAAAATCTCATTCATTGCATTTCCCATGTATCATGGTAATGCATATATTCCTACAAGTCATAAGGTATGCATCATCAATATAGTATTGCCAGCATATGACAAACTCATTTGATCGCTCATGTCAAGAAAATTCTATAGTCACGCTTCACCCCACATTTTCTGTGTTTAAATCATGGATATGTGTTGGTCATGGAAGCCACAAAACCAGTTTGTGCATAAGTACGTCATGTCATGTCTCAATACATGGGTTGATAGTCATATCATGTCTCAATACATGGGTTGATAGTGAGCATCAAATCACACCACAATACAACATGTTGGCATCAAAAGAATCACTAGGATTGTTACTTGAAGATGCCAAGAGTTATTGCATGCAAAACCCCGTTAATATATATATGGGTGTATAGATGTGTTGTGTTTCCATTTCATATGACATCTGATGTACATGTAAATGGACACATGCATCCAACATATCTAATTAGTAGGGGAATCTAATGATCGCTTTGACTTTCAATTGCAATTGAAAGTTTAAATGTTTCTTTCAATTAAAGTTAGTGAAATTGAAAATCCACGAATAACTCCAATTCAAATGAACGTTTACCACTTTTCAATCAATCTCTTTCTTCATCCTTAGAGATTATTTTATTTTCCTTTTGGTGAGCAGCTATCCCAGCAGAGTAGTCATGCCTCATTTTCATAGCTTGAAGTTGAACTTTAAATAGAGAGGTGTTCGCCTTTGCCCACTGCTATTAACCAATGACATCAACTTCCCTTAGTCACATCACTCCGGAAAACCCACAAACCCGCAAGACCCGCAAGCGCCAAGTCTAAGTCTTGAGGTGTTTGTCCTCATCCTACCTGGTCCTTTTGTTTTTTTTTTTCTCGTATGTCAAACTCATCACTCGTGTCCCCATTTTGCAAGACTAACAAAATTCTAGTCCTCGACTTTCATTCACACTTGAACTAGAACAAGATCCCAATTGTCCTGAAATTTTCCAAAGTTCCAAACAGACCAAACAAGACCAAAGCAAGAAACCATATTTTAATAGGATGTACACCTAATTCTGCCATTACCCAGAATATTCATCATGGTTCTTTTTTTTTTTCATATTTAGTATCAAAAATTATATTGAAGAAAATTCTACATTGCATCTAAGGGATTTTATATAGATGAAGAAAATTGTAAGAAACCGTGAGACCACAAATAGCATAAGTGAAAGGAGGCCCCGGCGGATTCTCGGTTACCAAAATAATAATAATAATAATAATAATAATAATAATAATAAAATAATAAAAAATAACCAATCAATTACCACTCTTAAATTTTCTCGCCATCAAAGGATGATGTAGTCAAAGAATTAAGAGCTAGATAACAATTTTGTAGGCGTTAAAATAGTCACAACTTCAACAAAATGTAACATTGCCATATGTAGAAGAGACTACCAAACTTTCTATTTGATGGTTTAAGTTATAAACCGTCTCTTTACCACCAAAAAAAAGTAAATTGAAGAGAATCAGATGAACAAAGAAACATAACTGAATTATTCCCTCTAAAACATGAAAGCAAGTTACAAAAAATTCTCTGCAGTTGATGAGAGTTGAAATTGTACCAACTTCACACATGAAGAGTTTCTAAAAATTCGTAGGGCTAAAATGTATATTCTTTGAGACTTTGTTATGCATATGCATTCTAGTATTTAAAATGTAACTACTACAATTTGATTGTCAAATATAACAAAGGAAAATACATACTGCTTTTGATTGGAACACGTTGCATTACTTAGGTGAATGCATGTGCACCATCTCAGAGGATGTATTTTCAGCAGATGTGAGGTCCACATGTCATAAATATAATTAGGAAGGACAGGCACATCCATTATTGCGATTGGACCCCGTCTAGAAGGGAAAATTGATCCTCACATAAGGAGATCGTGGAAGACTCCGTCCAGTTTTTGCAGTGTTGGACACGAACCAAGTCAAGTCTTTTGGATCAAGATCATTAATCACACAAGTCAATCTCTCTGTTCATGTCATTAACCAAGTCAAGTATTTTGAGAGTCGGTTATTCTATACTAAAGAAAAACGCGTTCTTTCTTTTAATAAGATATCATGAAGTGACAATCCACACATAAGTCCAAGTCAAATGGACATTTTCTATTTGTGCTTAAACCAAGTAACTTTAAGGATAATACATATTGATGTTATGGATTCCGGGAATATTCTAGAGAGGTCACAGATGACATAGTTTATTGAGTCAATTGTACAATACCTTTTCTTTTCTGCAAAATGAAAAAAAAAAAAAAGAAAAAAAAAAAAAGGCAATGCGTTGCTGCTGTAGGATCAGTCCCTGTAAATGAACAGGAGGAATAGGCTGAGTTTTGACCTTACATATTTTATTCAACTGATTATTTTCATATTACTAGCCTTCCACATAGTAGTACGTCCATGGGATGTATAGATGGAGAAATTATTAACTAGGTTCGTTATATTTTACCAAGCGCAGAGAAGAATTTAGGCCCCTTTCTAATTAATTATGGATTGATGTTCTTAAATAAAAAGAGATTTGGAAATGATGAAGTTCGCAAAAGAAAAAAAAAAAAACAAAGAAGGGCAGTAGAAAATCATGCAACATTCCATTCTGGTGAGTATCTTCCACATTATTGAATTGCCGATCTTATTGCATTCATTTGTAGAAACTTACATTCATGACAAGTGTACCTATGCAGTCATTAGCCATTTTCGGTTGACGGAGGATTAATTTAATCACTCAGTCTATTCTATGTGAGTTAATATATATTAACAAACATACTATTTGAAAGGAAAGAGATTATTAAAAGGAAGAGATCACACGAGCAAAAGAAGTTTCATACACCCAAAATAAAGAACCAAAAGCAAGGGAGAGCAGATTGCTCATTACTTAATCGCTTCTTGACTAGCAATCTCTTTAACTTAATTACCTTCATTGTTATAGCCACATATGCCTTGTCTACTGCTTGATCCACGAAGTTGAAGTTTGCACCTATACAACATGCTTTGCTGGCATCAACAGAGTTACTAGGATTGTTATTTGAAAACAATATCTTTCCATGAATGGTGGGAGTTACTGCATGCAGTGTTTTGGCATTCTTAGAGCACACAAACAGATTTGACAAAGAGACTTATGGGTCCGTTCCCATCTGATGGAATATCCAGAACATTTTTTTATCTATGTGCCGTATGAGAGATGGGTCCATGCAATAATTCCAGAACAAGTTAATCATTGCTTTCGTTTTCGATTGCAATTCAAAGTTAACATGTATCTTTCGATCAAAATTCGTGAAATTGAAAGTCCCCGAATGACTCCAAATCGAGTCACCGTTAATCACATTTTGGTTAATCTCCTACTTCATCCTTAGAGCTGCTCCTGTATTCTTGTTTCTTTTGTTTTTTCGGTGACGCAGCAATCCCAGTAAAGAAGTCATGCCTCACTTTTATAGCTGGAAGTTGAAACAGATGTTTTGTTCGCTATAAGTTGATTACATTAACTTCCCTTAGTCAAATCACTGTGGAAGACCCGCAAGACCCTCAAGCAGCAACCCTAAGTCTTGAGGCCCATGTCCTTGTTCTGCCGGTGGCCAGGCCCAACAACTGGGCCGAAGAAAGAAGGAAAGGGTGGAGATCAAGTCACAATAAGTTGCAGTTGCTTATAACTGATACGCGACACTTCAATTTTAGATTCAAAGCTATTGTTAAGTTATTAACTATGATTGTTGTTTCTTTTGATTTTAGGTGATCAAAAGTTGGAACAAATTTTCATGGATGTTTGAGGACCAAAAGCTCTCTTTTTTTCCTTTTTCTTTTTCTTGCTTCTCATTTTCTTTATGGTCCTGAATATTGTATTCATTGACATGCTAGTCCCTCGTGAATTCTGTTGCATATCAATTCACATAATGACTTCTCATTTTAATTGTACTTATTTGAAACTATAATGCTAGGAAAATGGCAACTCCAGTGGGCCCAAGCATTTGCTCCTTGGGGAACAACAGTGAAGTCTAGTGATTGAAACTTAGCTCTTTTGGTACGAATGTCTTCATTTAAAATGTTTTCGGTATTGTTGAATGACAAATTTGTTTGGTATTTTTCACTCGTTATGACATGTTTGTCACTATGAGTGTAAGTTTTTTGGTGCTGAGATTCTCCTGCTGTATTATTATTGGTTAAAAGTCAGTATATTACTTAACTTATCAAAAAAAAAAACTTGTTTGGTATTGTTGCGATCATTTTCATTTTGTTTAATTAAAAATGAACCCAAAACAAATAAAAAAATGAACCTATTAGAACCTAGAATCTATGACATAGTAAGGTTCCAAGTCCAAGTTTTGACAAGTAAGCTCTAGGTTCTAGATTTCAATGAATATATTCTACATTCTAAAAAATGAAGAACCTATACCTGAGGATAGGTTTTAGGTTTTAAGTAAAATTTGTAAGGAATCTAGAACTGTTTATCCCTAGTTTTGCTCGTTTTGGTTTTGAATTGGTGAGAAAATTATGATCTTTTTGGAGTTTTAGATGGTTCTGAATTTTTTAAGGGAGATTTGGACGGGCATTTTGATTTCTTTCTTTGTTGGATGCCGATTCCCTCCCCAGCAGTACCTCCAACGTGACGTAGTAATACGTCCCATTCATGCCTTCCGTCGTTCCCTTACCCTTGCTGCCAACCCAAATTGTGGACCCAAAATCGGGCGAGCTTTCAGTTGTTGCACCAATTGAGCAAGACGTTGTCGGGCTTCACATCATGGTGGACGACTTGGAGGTGATGGTAAGATAGGTCTACTCAATATTTTCTCATATTAATCCTATGTTTTGTACTGACCATTTCATTGCGGTTTGCCATCATATGAATAAAGCTCGAAAGAGTGGGAATTCTGCACACTTCCACAGTGGACAAGAGTGCAAATCTTCAATCCAAACAAATAGACAAAGGAGCTTTGGTAATAGAAATGTAACAAAAAACTAAATGATTTTCGAAAACTTTGATTTGTGCAAGACACAAGAATAGTTAGCATATTTTGAAAATTGCAATACTCCCTTATTTGGTTGCTGAATACATGTTTGGTGATGCATTTTGTCAAAGTATCTTTTCGATTGATGTTCTCTATAAAGGATCAGAAACGACCGACCTCCCTTCCCTCGATCGCCTCGGATCGTGAGCATACTTATGATTCTCGGAATCACATTTGCAATGAAGTTTGATCAACGAGCAAAATTCCATAAATCAAAAGCTTCTTCTCCTTCTTCTTCTTCAGAACCGGGCTAGGCACCAACCTGCATGGACCGAACCGGATCGATTCCGTCGCGGCCCGCATTTCTCCGTTCGTCCGGGCCGCTTGTTGGGCCCGGGCCCGGGCCCGAGGACTTTCCTTTTCGGTCCAACCTCTCGGGTTCATCAGGTCCGGCCGGACCGGCCCTTACTAAACCGGTACCGTCGCGAAGAATCTCACTTACTTTTCATTTTCAACGTCGTTTTTTATTTATCAAATAAAAATCCCTGATCCTCGATTAAATTAACGAATTAATGACGGCTTCCCTCTTTTCGAACCTTAATTAATGCTAATTATTTCCAACTCCTTCCGTAGCTAGACGCGAAGAATCGAAGAAAACCCCGTCACACCGTCGTCTTCCGCCTCGCGCCTCCGTCGAAAACCCTCTCCGGCCTCCGCCCGCTCGATCCCGGCGGCCGCTTCCTCCGCCGCCGCGCGAGAGCCGAGCTCGCTCCGTATCCAGCTCGGTCCCCCCCGCAGCTCCTTCGGCTCTCGATTCCGCCGGAAGGTCCCCGCCGCCGCCGCCGCCGTCGCCGCCGCCGCCGCCGGGGCCTCACGGGAGATGAAGTCGGAAGGCCCGGCGCCGAGCCGGTTTCTGGCGATTCGCCGTTCGGAAGCTCGAGCTTGAGGCGGACTTTTTGATGCTCTGATGGCGAAGAATGGGTTTCTGGCGGCGGTTCTGGTGTGCTTGATCGCGGCGGATGCTCTCGGTTTCGGTGCGTCTCTTCCTGATTCGGAGAAATCCGGCAACTCCTCTCCGCCGCCCCAGCAGGTCCGTTCTCTCTCTTCTGGTTATGCGAGCTGTCGCGTCTGCAAGTTTTTCGGTTTCGTGGTAGCGAAAGCGACGGCTTCGATGATGGTGTTCTGTTCAGGCGTCTCCGCCGCCGGGTCCCGTTTCGGGTTCCAAGAAACCGGATGGGGAACGGACGATGCCGGAAAATCTAGCGAGGTGCCCGCGCCTCCGTCCAATTCGACGCTTGAAGGCCAAACTGGCGGTGCTTCCGTGAGTCCGCCTTCGGTTGAACGGAAGGAAGAGAAAAAGAATGATGAGAAGGAGGAGGACAAGGAGCCGCGTGAGCCGCCAGGAAGCCACGAGACTTGTGACGGAAAAGACGAAGGCAAAGTGTGCCGCGATCAGGGAGCTCTAACCGCCTGCATTCTGAGCGTTGAAGGTGATGATCTCGACTTTCTTTCATTCCATTTCATTTCGATTGGAAATGGTCATCTTCCAGTTTCTAAGTTTGATTTGTCATCGGAACCCGCGCTGTCTATTTGGCATTTCGTTTTGATGATCTATTTCGGGGGAAATACAGGAGTTGGAAGTTTCGCAACAAGAGTTCTTCTTGTGATTCATAAAAAATGTTGCAAATGTGTTGCCTATTATTTTGATATTTACTTTGGAGACAGTTTGCGACACAGGACACAACCGGTATATCATCGTAAAGTGTAGGGTCGATTTGGATCTTTACAACCCGTAGCTTCTGCTGCCTGAATGAAGCAGTCAAGAAGTCTTACCATTGAAATGATATCCTTCCATTTGAAAACATATAACACTCTTGGCTTTTATCTTAAGAAAATCCTCATTGAGAAATTAGTATCTCAAAGCTTATGGGAATCTTCTCTATCAAGAATTGTTGGCATAGTCCGGATGGCAGAGTAGGTAATCATGATTGACTTATGACTCAATACTTCAATGGTTGACAGAGGTTACATCTGAATTGGTAGAGAGGAAAATTTGCACCGAAAGTCCTAAACATTTGGCTAAATGTGCAATCAAGTACTAAACTTTTTGGATCTGATGTTGTCAAATTCTTCTGGTGAGGTATCAACTAAGTTTGCCAACTTGCACACCAGAAATCCAACATGGCATTTTTTTTTTTTTTTCAATCTTGTGCTTATGGCAGACATGGCGCTGATGTGGCACCACATCAGAAAATAGGCCAAATAAAAAGAAAAATAAAAGGAAGGTTAGGACTTGACTACTTATTGGGCAAGATACTTAGGAATTTGGGTGCTATTTTCCCCTGTGGAAACTAGCCCAGCATGGACTATGGTGGATCACTGGCTTCTTATCTTACTAGTAGATTAATAGAGGAGGAAAATCATATGCATATGGAAAAAAAGTGAAAGGAAGTTTCCAACGGGTAAGGAAGGAGATGATGATTGAAGTTTTGAACTGTTTTAGGAAAACAGATTTAAACAGTCAGAGGATGATGGAGATTTTACTTTTAATTTTAAAACAGGCGTGTGGTTTAAAGGATTGCATGGCAGTTATGTTGATTACCTTAAATTTGCAATATTTCAATGATTCTGTGATGTACAATTAAAATTCATTTTTATTAGTGGCATGAGTTTTAAGGAAATTCCAATGTGGTAGTTGCAGGGGCTTAATCTCTTGAGGGCAAGAGAACTGTGTGTTCCTTTGACTTTTCTCTTTGTATCTTTAGTCAATTTGAAGTCTAAACCCAGTGAATGGGAGACCTGACTCCTGGATGATCACAGATAGTACCATGAAGAGAAAATCTTGAGAATTATAGCTCTATGCCAGGTCTCTTGAAAGTATATTATATCAGTATGTTCATTAAAGATTAGTAGAATAAGTACTTCTGATTGATGTATTTTCTTTTGTAGTACAGTCTAAATTGTGGTACTGTAACAGCAAACAACAAAAATTATGGGGAATAATCACTTGCTTTTTTAAGTGATTAAATGGTTTGGGTGCAAAAGTCAGTCATTTGCATGGGTTAAAATTATGTATTCTATTAATCTCATTTGGATAAACATTCTTACACCCGGAAATCATGCTTAAGTGGTGTTTGTATTTGGGTTAACTTCACCTTGGTACTTGGACGTCATAAGGATAAGTTCCTTCAGCATAAGTTCAAATCTCTTAGATAAGAAGATGGAATATGAGGTGTTTTAGTTTTTTTTCCCCACCTATCAACATGGAATTTATTGGATTTAGCTGGAGGGACATTCTAAGAATACCAATTGCTTATTGTAGTTCATGGATTGTCAATTATTAGCGGTTCCAAAGGTCCCTTTACATAACAAACCCAAAAAAGGAAATTATATATTCCAAAATATGTGATTATTGTCCATAAGTATTCAATTCAGTGCTACTTAATTAATTCGTCCAACTTCTGAAATGATTGAAATCTCTTGACCATATATGTAAAATTGTGAATGGGGGGCCAACCTTGTTAAAACTATTGAACTAATAGATTCAGTAAACTGATATGTGTGATTGGTGCTACCCTATCAGATGGAATGTACTTAGTCTGGCTAACAGTATATTTTGTATATATGACTCATCTCAAGCCTTTGAGAAATGCTTTCCTTCCGAAGCTTTCCAGAACAAGTTGATGTCAATCCATAAGAGTTGATGTATTGGCTCTGTACTTGTCATAATGTTACGATATTGCACATCTTCTTCAATTGTTCATGTCAATGTAGATTGAGAAGTTAATGCATTGTTTAGAAATTTAATCGTCCCTTGGGTTTTCCCTTTGTGCATGTTCAATTCTATGGTTAGATGGAAAAAAAAAATTTGACATGTTGCATGATATTTGGAGGACCTGAGTTATAACTGATGCTAAATTTGACATGTTAAATTTGTTTAAGCTGTGGCCATTCACACATGAAGGGGCAGGTGACCAGTACACTGCACGAGCCCTGACAAGTTACTCTTTTATTCAGTAAAGAAAGATATTCCCTTGTTTCGATAACATGTGGTGTCACTTACCTGAAACTAAGTATTAGAGCGATATTTACTGGCCAGAATATGAAGTATCATAGTACTGTTCGACTCTTCGGTATAAAATCTGTTTATAGCTTGTATTATTTATGCCTGAATCCAGTTACATGCATATGCCATTCAATTATGCTTCTTATAATAATAATGTTAGGTAGTTTAGAGGACTTTTTGTAGATGGTTGAATTCCTTTTAGGAACACTTTCTTTATTGCGTCTTATACAAGGTGAGATTAATAGGAATTAACTCTCTAGTTCTCAGTTAATTTTGCATTTCTTGTTTCTGAGCTGTAATTTGGTATCAACTGAGCTTGTGATATTCACTGCTAAGCTTTGAAGGAGTTGCAGCTATTCCAGATGTTCTATAATACTGCAACAAAATGAGGGTTCTGTAATTCTTTGATGTCTTTGTCATTTTATGGTCATTATCTCTTTTTTTAGGAAAGAGGTAGATCAAGGAAATACTTTTCTTTAATTTTTTAAATTGGGAATCTCATGAAGACTGACAAATACTTCATTTCATTTTACCATTTGGTTGCAGCAGGGTTGAGCAAATTGGTGGTTTTAGTTGAAAATAAAGGGGATAGCGCCTTGATAGTAAATAGGCGCCTGCCAAAGTCTACGACAGAGAAGCCTGAAATAATACCAAAACACCAAAACAAAAAGGTATACATCATCCATCTGGTGCTCAGATAAAATTGGCTGTTGCTAAGTTTTGGTACAACCAAGGTATACAATTAGTTGGTTAGTTTAATAATAATTCTCCAACAGTTACTTGGGAAGGCCCTAGTATGGTAGGTGATTTTTGTTTAATTGAGTCTAGTGTGCTTATGATTAATTCAATCAATCAACAAGGGAATAGAACTGGAGCCTCCAATTCAGAAATTGCGCTTGAGCTCTTTCCACACCATTGGACTCATGAATATTATTCCTTTAGCAGCGGCCAGTTCTTCTACTCTTTTTCCACCTCCACTTTCTACCATTCAAAACAAGTAGGATAATCATTTTCTTCGTCCCCCTTCTTCCCTTTGCTCACCTCCATTTCCTTCAATTCCTAATTCTTCTTGCAAATTAAGTGTAAGATTGACAAGCTTCTGTGAGAAATCTTCGGGCTTGTTTGCTTAGTATAGCAAGCTGTGCAAATTATTGTACAATTAAATAAGATTTGCTTGTATCCACTCTTGCTTCTGGAGGCTCTTTTCTGCAGTATTTTGACTGAGACATCAATAGCTGGAGAAAGAACCTCTATCATGGAGAGTCACTTAGAGAGCATATCTTTCATCTGCTGCTTAATTCTCATTTTGTTTTCCTTTTTAAAAGGTTTTCCTATTAATTTCTTGTTTCTTCGTCAGATTAATATTTCTCTCTCTGCGGCGGAAGGCAACAAAGTTGTATTAAATGCTGGGAGAGAAGATTGCGTGCTTGACATGGGGCCTCTTGTATCTGACACCAGTGTTTTCCTCTATCTCCCTTCGTTTGACAAGCTAATTACCCCAATCAATGGTGCGTATTTCTTGATTCTATCAGTGGTGGTCTGTGGTGGGGTGTTTGCTTGCTGTGCGCTTAGGAAGCAGCGAAGAAAGAGCGAGTTCAGGTATCAAGAGCTCGAAATGGGGTCAGGAGAAGGGACCAATATAGAAACTGCAGAAGGTTGGGATCAAGGATGGGACGATGATTGGGACGAGGAGAATGCTGTGAAATCTCCAGGTCAACATCGCATAGGAAATATATCCGCAAATGGCCTCACTTCTAGGCCTGCAAATAGGGATGGTTGGGAACGGGACTGGGACGGCTAGGAATTGACAACGAAAAGGAGGAGGAAAAGGAATCCAGGAGACATGACAATACCAAAACCAGGTACTTGCTTCGATTTCATACCACCTGTACACTTATCTTATGAAAGGTGGCTTCAGTTTGGCTTTGCCAGTAAAAGGTATACAATTTGGTTCGTTGAAATTTTGAAGTTGAGGAGGTGGATTCTGTTGCCTTCTAATATTGCTCGACTCAGGTAGCCTGTACAGTTAGCTTTACAACTAAGGAGTTTTTCGAAACATTGAGCAATTCCCTTCCATTTTCCACTGATGTCAATTTGGTAACTTTTATTAGAACGTGATTTTGAGTTTGGCAAAGAAAAGTGTCTTTGGTGGCAACTTTTCTTTTTCACATGAAAAGTGAATAATTCACATTTTCCTTTTTCATGTTTCTGTTGCGAATTCATATGCTCAAGTATCCATTTTTTTCACCGCGTGCTCTCTGAATCGAGTTTTCCGGTGCAGTTATTGGAGTAGAGATTTCACATCGCAAGAATTTGGCATCCGATACAAGTGGTTGTTTGCTTTTCCAGTTTAAAACGCCTCCTAAACTTCTATGAATAATGACATATAAAATGGAACCAAGGATCCTCTTCCATTCCGGTTTTCTTTACGTTAGGTGTTTTTTCCGAGCTTTTAGTTTTATTGCAAGCTACGGTTGAGTTCACTTCCTTTATTTGTTTGAGCTGTCAAATTGCCATGGAGAAATAGAAGGGAAGTGGTTCTAGGGAGAATTACCAAAAAAGATCTAAACCTATTGCAATTATACCAACTTAGTTTTAATTCTTTTTTTGATCAATTTGGTCATAAACCTTTGCAATTATGTCAATATAGTTCATCCATCCAATTTTGGAAAAAGTTTAGTGGTGAATTGGCCAAAAAAAAAGTTTAGAACTAGATTGGCACAATTGCAATAGGTTTAAGATTTTTTAAATAATTTTTCCAACTATTCCATCGATAACGCCATAAGACAAGAGCTAATATGAGTAGGTCTTGTGTTTAGATCCGGCAATTTGGTGAACTTAAAGTGTGGGTTCTGATCGTGAACTTGCCATTTGATCCATGGAGGGTGAGCTCGATCCACATTTGACTACTTTTGACATGGGTTTGAAATTGCTCCCGCATCCCATAAGAAAAGTTAAATAAATTCACCTCGTCTGGCAGTGAATTAGGTCAAGCACGAAAATAACATTACTCAGAATGGCAATAGCTGTCCTTCGACTTCTATCTATTGTTTGATGTGATTTTTGAATTTGTTTTTTTGGGTATGTTATCGAACCTTCTTTATGCTGAGGGGTCAAGTGGAAGTTTTCGAATGATTTGATCTACCATAGGAGAAATGGGTCGCTGGTTATTCATACTTTTCATTATTTAACACGAAATAAAGAGTATTTCTTCATATAAATGAAAGATGAATCAATAATCAAGACAAGAATCCTTGGTCACACCAACCCAAAATGAATGCAATTTATAAGTCATTTTAATTTTTTATTCTATGAAAAGCTTCGTTCTTATTAATTTTCAACCTTAAATTATGATTTAATTCCAGCAGATTTATGAAAGGGTTTTGGGGTTGTATTAGATCATCCTATCAAGAGTATATATGAAAGCCAACGGATAAGAAAGAGCTTGACGGGGATGTGCATACCGTTGACGGGGATGTGCATACCGACAACGAAAGTTCATAAAAAACTTGTCAGTATTCAAAAGTTAATTATGGCCAAAATTTTCCAAAATATTCTTGACAATTGATCTTTAAATCAATAACATATTAGTATAATAAATCACATTTTCCAAAATGTAGTTACATCACATATTAGGATAAGAAATGAATAATGTTTTAAAAAAAACGCAATGATTTTCTTATATGAGAAATTCAATTTTAGAAAAATTAAATTCATCCTTGATTGAGTCACTTCTCCACATGTTCATGAGACAAGGTGTTATAGCTTCAAAAGACTCTGTTGTCTTCATCTAAAATTGAAGTTCGAACTCAACGATTCTCCAATAAACCCATTAGTCGAGGCTTAAATATTCAATTTGGGCCTACTGAGTTTGAAATCTTTTGAAAGTATAGGGTCAAGTTCTCACTCTCCGTGACCATATTTAGTGCCAAAGAATGAGATTTATTTGGCTTTATACGAAGCAAACCGCATTGGTTTACCACAAGTAAGAAATAAACACAGATTTTGTGATTATGGAACTTGAAGGACAATCAAGACTCGAATATTCATGTAAATTGAAGGGAAAATTCAGTTTAGTCCAAGATCATTAAGCCAGCCCTTTAATTTTTAGTTTTCCTTTTTTGAAGTCTTTACCTAGATTTTTTTTTTTTTTGGTCATAAAGTCTTTACCTAGAATGATTGACAAAATTCATGTGCTTTATCCCTTGATATGGTGTATATTATGCATAGCTTTATGAAAAATCCAATGGGTATAATTTTACCGTGAAGAAATGCTGCTGGTAAGATTGGGCCTTGCCCAAAAAAATTCGTAAGATTTAGGGTTTTTCTTTTTGCCAAAAACTATAATTCAATTGATGAAGATTAAACATTATTTTTCGATTGACTAAAGACATGCGCTTTGCAAAAGCTGAGTGGAGAAAGACCGAGAACTCTCAAATCTTTCATATCATTATAACAAGACTTCGGCCCAGTTGTTGATAATGTCAATAAATATTTGAGTATTATAACGATAAAATTGAATATGTTTGATGACAATAATTATTTTTAACTTGAAGCATTCAATTGAGTCAAAAATCACTTGATTTATCTAAGTCAGGGCTACTTAATTCATTCAATAGAATAGACATTTAACAGAACTGATACTTAATAATTAGCTATCATCAAACAACGCTATATTTTCATTTCAGCACTTAAGATTCAGCATTCAATTTTTAGCGTCACTAAATAGGCCGTAATCTGGCGATTTCTTTGCTTATAAAAGCTATCTTGAATGGAGGAAAATACTATCATTTTTTAAGGGGAAAATTACCCAAAATGTCACAAACCTTTTATAATTGTGTCAATATAATCATAATTTTTTTATTGCTAATTTAGTCCTAAAATTTTTGCATTTGTTTCAATTTAGTTTATTTGGCCAATTTTGACCGATTGGTGCTGACATGGACGCCAACCGTCTGATTGGCGATAACCGTTTTTAATAATATTTTTTCAAATTTATTTTAATTTATTTTCCTCATTCCTCCTTCTTCCTTGTTACTTTGGTTGGACTAGCTAGAGGTGAGTTCTCGCTAGCCATGGCAAGGCCCAACCTTGCCAACCATTAGTGAGCTTGAGCCCACCATCGCCGGGTGAGGCCTCAAAAAAGAGAAGAAAAAAATAAGTTATTATCAAAAAAATTTCCACGTTAGCGTTTTCTAGATAGCTGGCGCTGCCTAGCATCCACGTTAACATCAGTCGGCCAAAATTAATTAGATAAACATAATTGATTAAAAGAAAATTTTAAGATTGGATTAGAACAATTGCAATAGGTTTATAATTTTTTTTTTTTGATAATTTTCCCATTTTCTAAGGATAATAGCCACCAAAAAAACAAACAAAAAAACAAGTTAAACCAAACTATGCCTACTATAACAAGTTTAACCAAAACTTTTTTTTTTTACACCAAAATCTTGAACATATTTACTCCAAACTTGTCGTGCTCTTGTGACATTTACCAAAAAAAAAGTGTAACACAAAAAATAGAAACTTAGACCTACGCCACACATTTATCTTCTATTAAGATTTTTTTTTTCCTTCCTCTTTCGTCTTCATTGTCGCCGCCATCCTTACCATTGCCATTGCCACCATTCTCACCATAGTCAAATCAAGGAATGAAACAAAGGAAAATAAAAAGGAAAAAGAAAAAGAGAAAAAGAAAATATATTATGAGTTCATGTCAAAACCATTTTCTTTCCGTTATCTATGTAGATAGCCACAAAAGATTTTTAGTGGCATTCGTTCACGAAATTTTGACAGAAGTCAATGTATTACACATTTATAAATTTGAGATTTTTTTTGTCACTGAAAAGGGTTTTGAATAAATGTGTCGTAGATGTATACGGTATTACAAAAAAATTCGAATAAATTTGTCACACTAAATATAATTTAAGATCTATTATGGCCTTTTTTCCTTTATATAAATATTAAATCATGCCTTTTTTCTGCACGGCTGATCAATAAGGGCCGACTACCATCGTGTCGAGCTGCTTCGATGTTCCCACGAAACAGGAATTGCCGTCGACGAGGCTGCTTCGATGTTCCTCCTTTGCATAAAAAAAATTAATAAATAAATACAAAAATCAATAGATTAAAAAAAAAGGGGAGAAAATGAGAAACCATGTTCCCTCCTGTGCACTGAGCTTTATGGGCAGACAGAATGAGCGTCATGAATCCCCAACAGTCGCATGATTTGGGGTTGTCCGACCCCATCATTCTGTCCTCCCAATGTTAAAAAAGTGTAAGAGAAAAGCCAACAATCTGGTGCTTGCTTTATCAAATTCCCCTCATTCCAAGATGCCCTTTTTCCATTGCATGCATCGCTTTAGCCACACTCTCCTATCATTATCCTTCCACTAAAGGCTAGCACTCCCCTCCCTCATATCATGATTGACCACGACTTCACTGACCTTTTCCCCATTCTCACTCTCTTTTTCTATTCTCCTGTTGATCTTTTCTTTTCTTTTTCGATTTCGTCAAAAAGGGGGAAAATTCAATTCGCAAAACTCTTGTTCTAGGTAGTTTCGATGGTACTTCATAGCCTGTGCAAACATGGGGAATGCATGCCTGAATCAACTGGGGACAAATTCGACATGCGCATCATCTCATCAATCCCAGGTTCATTGTGTTTTGCTTGTCGGATTGTGATTCATCGACAATCCTACCGGTGTGTCATGGGGGTCATTATTTTATTCAGGCCGATTCATGTTTGTTGTACTTCTTTTGGTGTCTCAGTAACTTGCTTAGCGTGGCCACAAAGGCACAAGATTAACTATATAAACTACAATTGGCCTCATTCGCTAGAGCTGAGTAGAAAATGGGATTGATCATTGAAAAGAAAGATGGAGACATGAAAAGTTCCCACTGCAAGACATGATGTGATTGTTAGGCACTAATTAATGCCACTCACTGCTTTTGAGCACCTCATGTGATGCTCTCTCATGGTGTCCAAAGCACTTCAAATTGCTCCTGCAAAAGTGTAAATTTTAAAAAAGAAGGGGAAAAGGTAAAGCAAAGCACTTGATTCTTAGGTCCCCCTTGTGTCCAACACCATGTTTTCTCCACAATAAATTTAAAAACAAAAATCTTCAAATTCCAAGTATTCATTATTATACTCCATCAAGTTATTATTATTTTTTTTTTAAAAATTGGAGTGGGGGTGTTTGCTTGCGATGCAGTCAATGCTTCATGCCATGTAAGCGTTTGGAGTGCTTTGGTTCTGCATAATTGCACTCACTAGCCAAAATGAAAGTCCATGATTCTTTTCCTGAGAAAGTTGACCATAGATATAAACTACACTGATGGGAGTTTGACTTTGGCGTCAATGGAGTCCTGTGGGTGAGCTGACACAGTTTCTTTCATGATGACACCATCAGAAAAGCGCATAAAAGAGCAAAGAGGGGAGAAAGAAGAAATTTCATGAAGAGATCTCGGAAGATTTCCAACTTTTGTAATAGTGATATGACTTATAAATCATGACCAAATGGAGTGTGATGCTACCTTCTTTAGAAAGCTCAAAATGTTAGCGAATTGCCTCAATTACATATATTTTGCACGTCGCAAATGTCGTGTGTTTTCTCAAAACAAGTAAAATTCGTTTCCTACTTAATTTCAAATGTATAAGTGAAATACACTTCTGATTTTGCAAATGAAATATTATGTAACATGTTTATACAGTAGAACTTCAGAGATAATTATGGTGACTCCATCTTCATCAGAGCGGCATCAAAACTAACAAGGAAGCTCCTTCATTTCAAAACCTGCACTGAGTTCACTTGTTGTCTGGAAAGTTTGATATCGAGCACTGTTCAGTGAATACACAGGTCGAGCAATTTAACCAATCCAAATCCTCCTCTCCCATTGCGATTCTTTCATTTTTGTTCTATATCTTGGAAAAAATGCACATCGAAATCAATCTTGAGTTTTAATGGCAAATTTATTGGACAATAGTAAGCAGAGTGTCGCAAAGAAAGCTGAAAATTACTCTAAATAGACTAGTCCGCACTCTGCAGATACTATTCAACATGGACAATCAATATCCTGTACCATATAACTTGATGCTCATATGTGGACAACAGTATAATCCAAAACCAAGAAAAAGCACCAAATGGAAGAGATTCAGGCTGTCTTTATGTGAAAAGTAAAGTTGATATGGAGGACATAACATTTGGACTCTTGTAATATCACGCCAGTGAAAAAGGACTCCACAAAATAGAGTTGTCAAGATCTTTTCAGATCAAGCAACCTGGGTTCCTCTGCAATGGCAAACTCTAGACCCGTATCGCTCTTGAATTTAAACAAAACTATAAGGTCACTGTATTTCCTCTTGACCTTCCGAGGGGCACTGGATCAACTCCAAAATGTTGACGACTTCACTCATTTCTGGCCGGTTAGAGGGCACCTGAGATGCACATATTAGACCAAGCTTTATGACCGGGATCGCCTCCTCAGGTGGAAAACTACCTCCGAGACTCCCATCGATGCATTTCTCCACCTTGTTTTCCTCTAACGCGCCCCTCACCATGTCACATAGCACCACCACATCATCCTCCATGTACTCCACTGGCCTCCTCCCAGTTATTACCTCCAGAACCAAAATTCCAAACCCGTAGACATCGCATTTCTCTGTTATTTTTACCGTTCGGCATGCAAATTCCGGAGCCATGTAGCCAAGTGCACTCTGGATTTTGCTGCTTAAGATACAACGGTCTAGCATTGGCAACAATCTCGCCAGGCCAAAATCGCCTACCTTCGCCTCTCCTGAGCCGTCCAATAGAACATTTGTTGACTTCAGATTGTAATGAACCACACCCATTTGATGCAAATACGATAATCCTTTAGCCATTCCGAGTATTATGTTAAATCTCTGCCTCCAAGTTAGGCTGTTTCTCTCATCTGCATCATGAAGATGCTTATACAAGCTCCCGCTGGGAACGAATTCATAAATTAGAAGCTGCAATGATGATGTCCAATAGTATCCTTCTAGCTTTACGAGATTAGGGTGCCAGATCTTTCCAAGTGTCTTGACCTCCCTCTCAAAGTCATCTTGGGACTTCATCAAACCAGAGGCTGTTAGCTTCTTGATTGCCACTGATCGCCCATCACGTAGGACTGTGCGATAAACAACTCCGAAACCACCACGACCCAGCTCTGAGTCTTTGTTGAGCAACGCATGGGCCCCAGTGAAAAAATTAGCGTCTCCAGAAAACATGACTAGTTTCCCATAATTTGGGTCGGCAGTTGGCGAACAGCTGAAATCTTCACCTCCAGATAGTGTGAGTGCTGGAGCAGAATGAGCCATGGAAGACCGGACATGAATATTCAGAAGAGTTATGGTCATCACTCCGATGGCAATAAAAGCTGCAGCCCCGATGGCAATAAGGGAAGATATGCTGAGTATAATACGCTTGTGCTGGTGATCTGAAGAGGATGCAGCACCTGCTGGATTGGAAGAATTAGGGTTTAGGACAATGGGTTTTGGATGGACCGAGGGACAGGAATCATTGACAACAGAGCCGCAAAGAGATGGGTTGCCAGAGACGGATGCCAGAGGAATGGTGTTGAAGAACCCGCCGACAGGGAGCTCGCCTTCCAGATGGTTGTGTGAGATATTGAAATAGACCAGGTGCGAAAGATTTGCCAGCTCCTTGGGTAAGCTTCCAGAGAGATTGTTCAAGGAAAGGTCCACGTGCTCGAGATTAGTGAGGTTTGCCATGGCAGGAGGGACTGGGCCAGTCAGGTTATTCTGTGACAGGATCCTGCACAATATGAAAATGTGACATAATGAGAGATTTTCCAAGATCATACAATCTTTTGCATTCTTGGTTGACAGAAGGTGCAACACAAAAGTAAGAAATAAGAATTATTGATAATAGACATGTCATGTCATAAATTAATTTATGGAAAGCAAGATATGATCGTCATCCATCATCTGAAAAGAACAAACAAGCCTCATATTCCAAATTTAGACCATCAATGTGCTTCTCACTCTATTCATACTGCCAAGACATATAAGTTATGCTTTTATTGACAGAGCAATTTGGCCAGTCTCCAGGTAGAAAAACTGCCTTTAAAGTTTGAAGATGTGACATGAAAGTACATAGGATTTCCATTTGTAGTTTGTACCATATAAACCTCGATAAAATATACAGAGACCCAAATTAACTTAGGTCATCCGAGCTGAACTTTAGACCACAATACTATTGCATCGTATGTGAAGCAAGCAACAGAGATTAAAGCAGCAGATACAGGACTCACAGTGATGTCAAATTCGAGCATGCCCCAATTTGAGTTGGAATATTTCCACTTAGGAAGTTTTTGTCCAGCTTTAAATCCTTGAGCGAGATTGCTACTCCAATTTCAGGAGGAATGCTTCCATTCAGCCGATTGTTGCTCAAATCAAGAAACTGAGTGTACTTTAATACACCTATGCTGGCTGGGATGGAACCGAAGAACAAGTTCCTCGACATATTCAGTGACTCCACACTACCAAGAACACCGAGGTTGGCTGGAATTTCACCAGAAAGAGAATTTGAAGATATGTCCATGACCTGCAGATTGTTATACAACGTTGTAGCTGGAAGTGAAGTATATTCCACGCTTTCATCTACTCCATTTCCTGAAAGTGAGACGCCTCTAGTGTCCAGCTTAAAAGGAAAACCGCCCGTTAACAAATTCTGGCTAACATCTAGAACCGAAAGGTTCTTGCAGTTAGATATCGAGTCCGGTAAGCTTCCAGTGAGAAGGTTTGTGGACAGATTTAGTTTCTTAAGTGACTGGATATTTCCAATTGATGGTGGGATTGAACCAGAAAGTTCGTTTCTCGAGAGATCTAAATTCTTGAGGTTTCTTAATTCCCCAATCCAATCTGGAATCTCCCCTGTAAGTAAATTTCCATGTACATCAAGAGAACTGCATAGACCCAGTCGTTGCATTGATTCTGGAAGGCTCCCAGAGAACAAATTGTCGCTCAGATCAAGAGAGCGTAAAAGCAAATTTCCTCCAATATCCCTGGGAATTTGCCCGGTGAACCGGTTTCTCGTAGGTTCACCACCCTAACATCATATAAGTTCTGAATTCCTTCAGGGATCTCTGCCTCCAGTAAATTTTCAGAAAGATCAAGCGATTGAAGCCCCCTTGAAAACCACATTCCTGGAGGCAACTTCCCAGATAGCTGATTGGAGGAGAAGTTAACAGCAACCAGTGTCGAGCAATAGCTTAAGGAATCAGGGATCCGCCCCATGAGACTATTTTTAGCAAATGAAACTACTCTTAGCGAGCCACATTGCTGAAACATCTCATCTGGGATTGATCCCGTGAAG
This sequence comes from Eucalyptus grandis, assembly GCF_016545825.1. Taxonomy (NCBI): domain Eukaryota; kingdom Viridiplantae; phylum Streptophyta; class Magnoliopsida; order Myrtales; family Myrtaceae; genus Eucalyptus; species Eucalyptus grandis. Next base: position 15,852,131 of record NC_052612.1, read on the forward strand.
TTGTTCTCGCTCAAGTCTAGGACCTGCAAGGTCCCAATGTGCGTGAGACTAGTGTTGATAGGGCCACTGAAGTTGTTCTTGGAAAGTGAGAGAACCTGGAGGAATTGCAATCTTAAAAGGCCACGGCCTATGTGCCCGGAAAGAGAAAATCCATCAAGAGCCACCTCGGTGACTCGTTTAGACCTCGGATCGCATTTGATCCCAACCCAGTCACAAGGATATTCGGCATCTTCATTCCATGTAGAAAGCTTATCTTTAGGATCGTGAAGCCCGGCTTTGAACACAATCAACCCCAAAACGTCGTCATTGAAAATTGCGTCTAGAGATTGCGTGAAAACCGGAGCAAAGAGAAGTAGAAGAAACACTCTGAACACCATTCTTAGCTCAGTGCATAGAGATGAGAATATGATTTGTAGGTCTTGAAAGAAAGGATTTTGATAACAGTTTCTTCAAGGAAGGGAAGCACTAGGACTATGGTTCATGAGGGTAGCGAAAAAGATCAATGAAATCAAAGGAAGCTCAAAATGCACTCGAGCAACAATCAAAGAAAACAGATGACTGAAGAAGCAGTATTGTATACTTTTAAAGGTGACAGGGCAGAAGCAACAAAACCCCGGAGAACAGAGCAACCGAGGATTAACGACCAACTCACCACCAATGAGGAGGAAGTGCAGTACCTTCACAATCTCAAAGCAAGAATGGCAAGCTAAGAAGATACCAACATGATGCGTTGGAAGGCTCAGCACGAAATATTCCCACTCCTTTCCCCTCAAAAAAAGCAACTTTCCTTCATGTACTGCTGTCTAACATGAGGAAAAGTTGACAGCAATACTCACAGGAGGAGACCCAACAAAAAAAGAAGCACCAGCAGCTACTACTTCAACAGAAGGAAGACCCCCACCAACCACCATACAAGGCTAATCATCAGCAAAAACAACCCATCAGCAAGCAAGCAGGGACCCCAGGTCCGAGAAAAGCTTGCTCTCAAGCTTCACAGCCCTTCAAGAATGCTTCCAGCATTGTCAAAGAACATAAGCAAAGATTCCGAAGCAGAAAAGGGACGAAGAAACAACTGGGTTTTTGGCTTCTTGGTGATATCGGTGGCTCCTGAACAGGAGAGAAGTTTAAAAAGGAGCAAGCTTTCTTCTTTTTTCCTCGTTTTAAATTGATGGGTATGGAGGAAATGGGCAGAAACCGGGAGAGTTTCGGAGCGGAGATCGCCGGGAAGGGCGGGCGTGAGGCTCCGGGGTGGTCGAATTTTCTTTGGAAGGGCCTGTCAAATTCCGGGCGCCATTAAATGAAGAGAGAGAGAGAGAGTCTGGAGAGTGGTGCTGGCAAAAAAAAACCACAGAAGAGAGAGAGAGAGAGAGGAGTCAAGCTCAGAAAAGAAGTGGAAGGAAAAGCAGTGCATTTAAAGCGTTCGAACGGCGAGACAGAGAGCACTCCCGGCTTTTTCCATGAGTTTTCTTCTGTACTGTGCTGCTATTAATGATTAGGATTTCTCTAATTTCTTCTCCATCTGGTTCTGTTTTTTTGCTTGTCCCGGTCTCACCCGACGTGGCAATCAGCAAGGGATTGCTTCGCCGTGTTTAACCCTAACATGGAATCGTCAAACTTACTCCTGCTTTACTTGCTAAATACCCAAAAGAGGAAGAAAGGAGAAACATTCGTATTTTCAATATACAGCTTCGTTCGTATTATTGTATAATCAATGTGTTGGGAATCTAGACATTTTGAGTATGGTTACTAAGTATTTTAAGAGCACTCGTTAACAAGACCCATTTGCATTTAGTAATTCTAGACAAAATTAAACTCGCATATGGGAGTGACGACAATTTCAGCATGGTGCAGCCGAAACATAGGGCAAAAAGAGAGGGAGAAATCGGGAGTTGTGGTTTGCTCATACTTTTGATCAAATTTATTAAAAATCATGAGACAAGCGGAGTCTATACACTGGCATTTATATTGTTTCTATATAAGATAAGTGTACTAAAAATCTTAAAATTGGTCACAAAAATGTAATCGACTCCTAAAACATTCAAAAATAAAACTCATTAATAATGTCAAATCGAGTCATAAAACTTTCAAAATATTCAATTAATTGAAGAATTTGATTGAACTAATTTGATAAATTTTAGGAATTGATTGAAATAATTTGACAAATTTTAAGATTTAATTATATTTTTGAAAATTTTAGAACTTAATTGTACTTTCTTAATAAATTATAATACTTCTGATGTGCTCATCTCCTTTTAAATTTTATTAGCGTTGAATTTTCACTTCACTTTGTGTAATAGGCATTTTATATTGGCGGCGAATCTTATATAAATTCTATTATAAAAACACATCTCAATCTAAAAGGGTAAAAAAAATTCGCATTCTTCCATCACTTGTTTTTCTTTTTTCTTTTTTTGGTCGGACTTCCATCACTTGTTATGTTGTAAAAAGTTTGAGTGGGCAAAATTTGGAAAAATATATACATTAGAAATCCATCTCATCATGCCCGTATCCCACAAATTTCCTCAACGTCGTTTATCATTATTTTTTCCAACGGTCGTGTCCATCCAATACCTTGTACAATAAGTCTGTCCCAGAACCCTCATCATTGACGACAGACAGAATCATTCCGTCCAAACGCCATTAATTCCATCTCCTAACTTCACCCGCACGTCTGTTTCGGCCAAACCACGACGACTTCCAGTCTTCCCCGGCTTGAAGCAAACGATCCCCCAGCGGCGACGGCACTGCGGAACGCGACGACCGAAGGAGGGCCGAGCCGCGGCGGAGTTCCCTCCCCAAGGCGGAAAAGACGACAGGACACTACTGCAGCGTAATGACACGGGGCTTTTTTAAAATGCCAAGCGAAACGACAGTCAAAAGGGGGAAGAGAATCCGAGTCCTGCAGTCCCTCCGATTTTGTTCCCATTTTCCTGGCCTTCTTTTTCAAAGGCCCGTTTTGGCCCGTAGCCGTGGAAAAGCTTTGCCTTTTTTGACGTTTTACTCGTGGGCTCGTTGTCTCCTCCAATTGACCTCTTTTTTAAGAGAATAATCTAATGAATGGACGACTGGAAGAAACAAGATTAGCACATTTACCCACCATTGCCATCGACGTACGGGACCTTGACATGCATTTTTTTATGCAGTTTTCTTGGGGGTTGCTGTGGCTACGGTGTGGATCTGGCACGACGGGCGGGGGCGGGGGTATATCCTCGGTTCTGGCTATAGAACATAAATGCGCATTTTAATAGATTATTTCAATTAGTACTTCGAGGATCAAGATTGATTATTGGGAGAGCTCATTGATTAGCCCGTTAGATCGATGTTATGCACGTTCACTGAAGTTGTATCGTGTGAGAATTGAACTTGAGAGCACGTACTTTTTCAAGTGGAAGTGTCTAAATGTGGATCATTTTGCAATATTGTTGCAAACTCGGCCTAAAGAGCACGGGCGCCTAACGACCGGGTTAGTTTAAGTGAGGTATGTGCGTCCTAAGAGACCGTATTATGGTCAGGTCATTTCTGTCAAAAAAACAAAAAAACAGATGAATACAGACATTGTGTCTTCACTTCCAAACGTGATCAGAGAAACCTTAAGTTCCAAGCTGACATCGGGAAATGCCGGACCGAGAGCAAACTGGAAGTCCGATCTGGAATTTGGCTTCTCCAAGAAGAAGATGAGAGGAAAGGAGACGACCTAGTATCTTCATTTGAGACGATGCTTATCAGCCACACGACAACGGACGACCAAGACTGCTCCGACAATTGAAGCCATCGAAAGAGCATGCGAAAATTGGCACATAGGAATCCATTTCTCGTTGGGTGAAGAACATTACAGGTAACGAATGTCTACTTCTCGTCCCTAATACATGAAACCTATCTAGAGAACGCGACATAATTAAGCCTACCACAACAAGCACGGACATAAGTCAAACGAATCATGCTCCCCAGGAAACCCAATGAGAGAAGGGACAGGATCGACGTATCACAAGCGAGACCATTATTTTGCTAATTAGACTAAGGATGATTTGTGGTATCGCTTGAATCTGTGTAAAGCCAGATAAAGGTTAAGACATTTACAAAACAGTAACTCTCTTCTAATTAAACGGTCACATGATGACCGAAAAGCAGCCTCGGCGCATAGCACAGGGTCGATCAGACGGCAAGACCACTAGCGCTTGATTTCACGCGAAGAGGGTCTGGAATTAGGCGATGATGAGTGACTTCATAGTTTTCTTCCTCTCACGCTACACAGATGTCTGCCGCTTTCAGACGCTCCCACGGGAGGCATGAGTATGACTAGGTATCTCGCCCTGATTATCCAGCGGCATGTACTGAGCCATGATCGCCCTTATCTCAGAATCCATGTACCTCTGCACAGAAGTTCGACGAATATCGGAACGTCACAATGTTGTTAATGGACAGTAATAGGTACATAGCAGAAAGGTAATCATCCACCGGTTTTTGAATAAAATCATACCCTGATTCTGTACTTGTAAACTGCATAGCCCGCCACTCCGGCAGCAGCCAAACCCAAAATGATAGTCCAGATGAAGCCCCAGCTATACTCAGTACGAGTATTCTTATCTGCATTTGAGCATCGTAAAATTAGAAGAGGACACAGAAAATGCAGAGCCACAGAGCAAATCGACATTAAATTTTTCCTGTTCTGGAGATTACATGCTCCTATATTTCAACACAACCTGAGAAGCACTGGCCTGTTTTATTTCCTTAAGTGCAACTAACAGGTAACTCGTAAATAAACAGAAAGTAGTAATAAAAAAATTCTCAGTTGCAGGTATATCTACTAGTTGATGGTCTAAAATATTGTTCCCATTCATCACAAGGTTCAAGCTTGAACTGCAAACGAACAGGGGTCCAAGGGTACTCACTGATACACATGTCATGTTCCTGCATGTATAATAAACCGCCGCTGCAGCTGCACTCATAACTACCCCAGACGTTCTTGCATTTACATTCCGGGCACTGGCATGCCAGTTTCTCTTTGCACTCGTCCACATCTAAAATGATTGTGACAAATAAGAAAATGTACAGATGATCTCCGGAGAATGAGGTGCTGTGACCAAATAAATGACATTTGACAAAACAGGAGCTAGACATAAGCAGAAAATCCTAACTTCAAAATAATTGCAATATTTTTCTTTTCTTTTCTTTTCTTTTCTTGGTAATGAAAGAATTCTGCACTTTTTACTTCCCACTAAAAGACCTCCACAGTGAACCGAAGAGGGAACCTTAGATCCTCTTCGCATATTCAAGACATGATAGGAGGTATCCACTTAAAAGTCAGAATCTCAATGGTCACGGCGAAGACACCATTCCCAATTGACTATCATTGAAGCTTAAACCAAAAGTCCACGAAAATATGAAAGAAATCACTGACAGGCAGAAAGATTAGATATATTTCATGCCATGCAAAACTCAGAAAGATCCTTTCTTAACTTAGAATAAATAAACTCCTATTGTTCAGATGAGTGCAAGGCAACAAGATTCAGTACCATCGCAAGAGTTGACTCCATCTCCCCGAAATCCATGAGGACATTTGCAGCCTTTTGTGTGATCATCCTATCAAATAAGTAGTGGAAATCATCATTAAACCAACCCTAGCAACAGCACAACAAATCTTAACAGCATTAGGAAAAAGAAGACAAAATTTGAACTCACAATGCAAGCAGAGTATGTCTTGCCATTTCGCGACTCCTTCCAGCATCCCCCGTTGTTGATTTCACAGCGCAATGCTCCAGAAGCTGACAAGCAAAGTATCAGAAAGGAAATTATGCAAACGGAACATAGCATCAAAAATTAAATTCCACAATCTTATACTTCCATAAAGAAATGATGACGTTGAATAAATGTATTTACAGTTATGAGTGCTTAAAACAGATCCACAACCAAAGCACGTTTACCTTCACAGTGAGTATAACCATCACCAACAAACTTCACATTTTGCACTGTAGGGCATTCACATACTCTTCCCCGGAATGTATCCTGCATAAGTGGCACGTATCAGAGACATGTGAACCACATGATTCAGAAACAATCTAACCAAATTAAGAAGATTTTTTTATAGAATACACCAACAAAAGCTAGAAAAGATACCCTGCATGCAGAAATATTAGCAGTCTCGTCCTGCCAGCAGCCACCATAGTTCTCCAAACACTCATTTGTCTCAATTTCTGTAAAAATTAATGCATGAAAAGATATTTCATATTATCTCTGCAAGACTCAATTCTCTACAATCACTTGAACATAATTAACTAAAGCAATAAACTGCTATGAAACTTATTGCTTAAACGAATTAGGAATAGACAATTCTAAAGGAACAAATATGCACTTAATTTGTTTTAATACTAAAAATTTTGCAGAGAGTGACATTAACTTCTTTCAAGCAAAATGGTAGTTCTTACAATGTCTTGGGAAAGGAAGGAAGAAAAGATAGTTAATATAACAACTTTTCTATTTGTAAAAGTTCTTTTCCAATGGCATAAGTTGTTACTTGTTATTACAACATGATTCAAGTTTTTGTTTCCTAAGCCACATCAATAATTTATTATGCAGAAATTATTTTGAGACATGTAAGAACATGAACTTAATAATGTTATTTTCCAAAAAACAAGGGACCAATGCTAAACATGTATGTATTAAAAGAGTTTGAAACCTTCTTTGTATCATCCAAAGCTTTAAAAAACGTTGCAATAAGCCATTCAAAATCAGGAGGGAAAAAAAAAGGAATTTTTCCAAAGAAGAAATATTCAGCTTAAAGGATGGAGAAGAAATGGAAGAAGACACAAAACTGAAAGAGAGAATGAGGTAAAAGACACTTCCTCAGCGTAGTCAATGTCTAGAAAATTAAAGTTTCCACCTAGTGACCTCTCTAAAAATGCTATAATGCTCTCTACTCATGAAATAAAGCTGCCAAAGAATAAAATGATGTCTACGTAGATGAATTTCAGAAACAAAAGATTAGTCACTATAGGAATAGGGCGTGGCCTTTGGCATGTTTTAAACAGTAAAGTATATTCAAAAGCCTCATTTAAGAAGGCAGTTGAAGAGCACCTTGACTAAGACAGATGGCTGGTTCAGTGGTCTCCTGGAAACCAGAGCAGATGGCCTTCAAGACCGCTATTCTGTCTAACTTACCTGAAACATGAAAACAGACCATTAATAACTCAAGATCCAGAAGTCCTACTACATTGTCAATCAGTGGCTTATTACCTCGATACTGTCCATTATTTATGACAAGAGTCGGCAAAATAGTTACATCTCCACGAGCACCCTTGCCAATCTGGCATAATTGGAACAAATACAAAAATTAGATACAACAATATGAAGAGACTACTGAGGAAGGAGCTGTCTATTGTTCATGATAGAAGTTGGCAAAATTATTACATCTCCACGAGCACCTTGGCCTATTTGGCATAATCACATATGAATACAATAAAGAATCGAAGTAACACACAGTCAACTTAGAGAAAAGGTAATAATTACCTGTGCTTCTTGTTCAGCTTTAAGAACTGGATTGTTCTCGTCAGCATCAGGGTTGCCTATGCATTCATCTATCTTCTTGAGATCGACACCTTAACATAATAGAAGATAAAAATATCATAACTAAAAATTTCTTTTCAATAGGGAAGGAAAGATACAACCAACTTGAGAACAGAACTTCTTTATAAGGTAGAAGTCGGAACCTTGAGCGCTGAGTAACCTTTTTGGCTCAAATACGTTACATAGTCCCAATAGAGTATACAAAGAAAAGCAAATAGTATGGCTTACCAAAAAGGAAACTAATAAAGTGTCCTTCAAGAAAAAAGAAGATTGAAAGAAGGGTAATGAAAATTGGACGAGAAAAGGACAATAAAATGAGACTTGCCAGTATGGTAGCCAAAAAGCATCATCTAAAGATGCAAAAAATGAACCAGACAGATAGAGAGGAGGATTCAGACGGATGAGAAGTGAGTCAGACCTCCATTACCACGAACATGAAGCTTAATGGTATTACAGTCATGAAACTTTATTTAAACAAGAAAATATAGAAAATAACGAAACAGATGTTGGACATACACAACAATGTCTTAGCTGCATTGTCCAAGAGTGCAACCACAATCATCACACTTTTCCTAATTTCCCACTCTTAGATCAATTAATAATTAACAAAATATACTAAACTGAATAAAGCACCTTTTAAGCCATTAGGCTCACAGTCTATTCGTTACAAACGCCTTTGGATATGTGGGAGGTAGGAAGTTCAATTAAGCTATTTATGTTCTATTTCCTGTATTCTTCCAGGAAATTCTCATAGAAGCTTGTTAAGAGATACTATACTTCACCAAAATCAAGATCACCAATTAAAAAGGCAATATATTTTTAGAAGATACAGTAGCTAGTCAGATTGGCCCTGTCTATCATGAAAGAGATTCAGCAGGTAGTACATGGTTCACCCTAAGGAACCAGTTTAATATCTCTACAACAAAAAACATGCAACAATATCACATTTAATTCTGAATTAACTCAGAAATCAAGAATATCGAAATCAAGAATATCTTTTCAATGCTTTACATAACTGTAAAGTCAAAGGAAATCCTAACAAGTGCATGCATCAGTACCAAATGACATCTAAGAATAAGTAAATCTTACCAAGAGACTTTATAACTTGCTCTGCACATTCCTTTGTGTACTTTTTCTCTTTCATTGGGCAACGGATCGAAAAGTCAGCCACATAGTCCCACCAAAGCCATGGCTTTCCACTTTCGTTTGCCACTTTGAAGAAACAAGCTTGGCGTAAATTCTGTACTACAACATCCTTTCCATCATATCCTCGGCTAAAATCTTGCTCAGGATCAGGAGCACAGTATCTCCCATGATTGATGCACTGTGACTTGCACTGTTTGCTCAAAAGAAAGGCTTCTGGGCAGAACCAAGTTATATAGTGAGGGGTGAACTGAGTATACCCTTTCTGCTCAAGAATTTGCGCTGCTCCTTTAAAGTTCTTAACAAAGTCAATCTGACCGTCGCATTTTGGCCCGCACTCATCATTGCTATTTGTCCAGAATTCATACTCAACCCGCTCATCAGGATGAGGAAGAGCCTCAGTCCAATCGAGATTGAGGTTAACCATATTACCACCAGACAAAGCTTTCTTTATGCTATCACCCAAGTTTTTGCGGATAAGGGCCGATGGAATAGTGATTTTCTCAAGATAATCAGCATCAGCTTTCTGTTCTTCAGGAACGTCCATGGTGATCAACGGTTCTTCTCTATCATCTGCAACAAGAATGGCAGCTGCTCCACCATTCTGGGCATTCCACGCCTTCAACGTGAAGTAGCAATCTGCCAAATTAGCAAATTCACATGTCAATTGGTATTTCGGAAGCAGGGGAAATTGGAAAACAATCTTCACATTCCTATCTGCGGGAGCGCACATTAAGTACTGCCGTAGCATCAATCTCAGGAATGACAAAATACACTCCTAGAATCCATTTAATAAAACCCCAGTAAGGACATTAGAGGGAAAATACTCCCGGAAGACTTCGGAGTAATTAAATGCCAAAACTTTCCAGGATTACGTTTTAGTCTCTAATAAATGACCGGCTTCAACAGTAGAGAATTTTATACTAAAACGATTAAATTCCCTAATGATCGAAGCATGCATGTCTAAATTTTCGGGATATCCCGCAACGAGACACGGAACAATCGGTCACTTCAACCAGCCCCAAACAAGAGATGCAATCGATCTATCAATCGCACGAAAAGAACCAACCGACCAATCGATTGCAAATTACGAATTCCAAGCAACAAAAGAGTATTGTATTGCCATCGAAACTCAAATTGCACACTAACGAAGCTCAAAAACCTCAAATTGAAGCCCAAAAAGTCCTAAATCGATGCCAAGCAAATACGACAAACGCAACAACAAGCTTCAGGCCCAGCGACAAAACATAACCAGCGACACTCGAGACCCCGCGCGGAACTCACCTCCCCGATCGGCGAGGACGAAGACCGGCAACCCGCCGGGCTTCGTCTTGAAGCTGAGGTCGAACTCGCGGAACTCCTTGCACGCGTGCTGGTTCGCCGACGGGTACACCACGGTGCCGACGAGCGTGCCCCCGTACTGCGGGACGCCGAAGTTCCCGATGGCGCACTCGTGCGCGCCCTTCATCGAGTTCGGGCTCGTCACCTTCAGGCTGTTCTTCTGCACCACGAACCGCCCCTCGCAGCCGCCCCACAGCAGCAGCAGCCACACGGCGACGGCCAGCCGCACCAGCCCTAGCCGCTCCTCCACTCTCATCCTGGCGGCGACGGCGGGAGGGAGGGAGAGCGCGTCTCTCGAGATCGGACGGAGGGGAGGCGGGACGGGACGGGCCGGGAAACGGACTTCCCCCGGATCCTCACGGCGGCGGACGGCGGGCGGACGGCGGCGGACGGCGGAGATCGGAGGGGGAGCCGCGGAGGAGAGCGATGGGGAAAAGCTCGTGGGAGAGCGTGAGATGTAGGTGGAGGAGGAGGAGATGGAAAATTGGAAGAGACGTGCTGCAACGACTTGCCGTAGCGGGGCTAGAAGAAAAGTACGCCGAAGCCGTTATTCAACGAGGAGGAGAGGGCGGGTCGGTGCGCGAGATATTCGGAAGCACTTTTTATCTCGCGAGATGATACGAGACGGGGGCGGGGAGGATCTTTCATGTGGGCTTTGCATGAGATCCACGTGTTTGGTTTCGCCATCACGCGCCTCCGCAGGCGTCTGCGTCTGCGGGTCGGGTCGCGTGCCCGCTTCCCAAAAAACATTAAAAAAAAAATGGGATTTTTTTAAATTTTTTTAAAAATATTTTTGTTCAAATTATGGGGGAATTTAAAGGAAACTGGTTTTGTTACGGAATTGAATCGATCCTTGTATTTAATTTGATGACTTTGATGACTTAGCAATTAAGTATGGTATGCCTTCTCTCCGAAGTATTGAATCGAGTCTCGTGTTTCCCTTCTCTTATCATCGAGATTGATGGGAAGATCTTTTCATCCATTAATTTTTTTTTTTAATGATTGACGGAACATTGAGGTTATGAATTAAAAAATTAATATCATAAAAAACTCAAAATTTATACATTTGTGATAAATTTATCTCAAATTATTTTTTGGACCAATACTAATGTTAAATCTACTTGAAACTAATAGGGATATTCATGTAAATTTATTATGTTAATCGAGTTGTTGTCATATATCATCTAGTCCAATAGTTTCACAATAAAATTTTGACAAAAAATAATAGAGGAAGAATATGTCATGAATTTACTAATGTGGCGTTTTTTGAAGACTTAAAATTAATTTGGAGATAAATTTGTCATAAATTTATTAATTAAAGATTTTGTTACTTCAAAAATTACTTTATGATGTATTTGTGATACTATATTATTTTGGATTTTTTCGCAACATTAACTCTAAAATAAAATAATGAAAATACTAAATTAACTCTCCAATGATGTTTTCGCTTTATTCCCCGGGAAGCAATGGGAAGTGGCCAAACAGGTCGGTCGCAGTCATGTCACTCTCTTACACGTTAGGACACGAAATCGTTATTTATTTTCCGAAAGCTCTCTTACACGTTAAGCCTCGTACTTTATAAATCGTTACAATTTGTCATCTCGAAAGCTCCAAATTATTTACCGATCAAAAAATAAAAGTTGCAAATTATTTTTAACGGTCGCTCTCGACATATATTTTTCCGCTGGAAAGAGCGGTGGGTATGTGATTCTTAATAAGTTGCCCGCTAATAAATTCTTTTTTTATGGACGAAAATGCCCTCAAATGCGATGCGTCATTGCAACTTGCGGTGCAAGTTTACCAAAAACTGTTATTTTCAACGGTCGCTCTCAACATATATTTTCCGCCGGAAAGAGGATTGTATGTGATTTATAAGCTGTCAACTTCAATGTAATATGTTCTTTTCTTGTGGACGAAAATGGCCTCGAATGTGATGTTTCATTGCAACGTAAAGAATCGCATGGACCACCCATTTTGATGGAGAAATTTTGGTTATGGAAACCAGTCCATAGGACCTAAGACCCCGCCCTCCAACCTAGGAACTCAAGCCCCATGAGTCGGACCTGGCGTTTGGACTTGAGACCTCGAAGCCTGAATTCAGGATCACGGACCTTAAATGGGGACCTTGCCATCGGACTCGGATCTCCAATGACTTACTTCTAAGGCCATGGCACTTTAGACTCAACAACTAGGTGCTTGAACATAAAGGCATTGAGGGCTGGACCCGAGACCTTGACATTTATATGAGGTACACTAGAGGTTGGATCCAAGAACTAGGGGTTGGATAAGGGATTTTGGGGGCTAGACAAAGTACGGTCCGGAGCGGACACTTGAACTTAAGTACTCAAAATTGGGTATGGTCTTGTCCAACCCAAAGGTTTGGGTCCAAGAGCCGAGGTCCTAGATGAGGGTGCAAGGTCCAACTTTGTGGTGTTAGGATTTCTTAGAATTTAGAATACTTAATGATACTTAAATTACTGAAAATAACTTTTTCTTTGGCAAATATATATAACTAAAGTATGTAGTGACTGTTTTCATTGCAATGTGACCCCCACAAATTGACAAAATTTAGTAAACAATTTTAAAATCGGGAAAATGTGGTTGTTTTAGATGAACAAAACCTACATAATTCCAAATTTTAACATCTTGTCAAGTGTAAAAGTATTACATTAATTATAGAAATTTTAATTCTACAATAGTCTTCACTTCTCGCCATGACAATCGGTGTGCATTCACACTATAAAGGGTATATTACTCTTAATAAGTATAAAAAAAAAAAAAAATTACAAAGTTCAGTTCGGAATTTTGTAAATATTGTTCTTGAATTTTTTATATGAGCCTAGATAATTATTTGGGCTAGAGAAATACTTTTTCTTGGAGGCTCTTCATTATAATTATATAATTTTGTAATGCTAAGCAAAGAAATTTTCCATAAAAATACTCCATTAATGTTGGCTTCAACCGTATCTACATAATATTTTTGAAGAATGGCGAAAAAAAAGTAATAACGTCAGGAAAAAAAAAAAGACAATCTCTTACAAAAAAAAAGTAATACGAAGAAAGAGATAATAGAATGGAATTGTCAATACATTTAAAGTAAGATTTAAGAAAATACAATACTAAATGAGTACATTAGTGGAATTCACTCAAGTAAATTGACATGGATCTCGATGGAACTTTGAGAAACAAAGTTCTAATTTGAAAATAAAGATGGGATCACTTTCATTATAAGAGATTAAATCTCGATGGAACTTTGAAAAACAAAGTTCTAGTTTGAAAATAAAGACGGGATCACTTTCATTATAAGAGATCAACAATTTCTTTTGGGGGATAATTCACTTTTAATTGGTTTTATCCCCATATTTACACATACTACATCATATCAAACAATTCATGATTTGATATGCTAATCTTAATTTAACTCCGTATCCTAGAGTTGTTTTTTCTATGAGGTGTCCGCGTCAAGCGTATAAATCCGTGAAAGTAGTAGGGTATAGGTCGAGTTGGTCGATATGAATCGGTATCTCTTTTCTCTCTCTCTCCCTCGTCTGGATCTTGGTCCTATTGGGCAATTTAATGCATGTGATCACTGAGGTTGACCAGCATACGCAAAATAACACTGAAGAATAGATGAAGAGAGAACTCGAGGTATGAAAAACATACGCATTATCGCATTGCAATGGTTGACAATGTTATTTCACCAAGACAAATACAAGAAAAAGGACATGAGAAACAGCATCGATTCGGAGAGACTCGCGCAGGTGGAGCTCCTTTGCGGGTCCAGAAGAACCCTTCTTTTATTTCCCCATCCTCGGCCACGAAATCACATTCATTTCACCCTGCAACAGAAGAAAAATCATTCGTGTGCTTTGGACAGTGCAGGAGAAAGGAAGTCGTGTATGGCTCAATGCTCGTCATTAGGGAAACCAGTACGTGCGTTTCGTGGATGGTTGCGTTCGAAGATTTAAAGAGGAGCCAAACTCGGATGAAAGATGGTGGTAACGGAGTACCTGCTGCAGTCGGTGGAGGGGCTGATCTTGTAAGGGACGCGGACCCCGCATTTGCCTGGGAGCGCAGACACGAGGCCACGGTTGAGGCCCCGGATGTTGCCGGCGGCGGACTGTACGCACCGGCAGGTGGTCCGGCGGTCATGAGTGGTCCTGGCAGCATTATTGAGCGACCTGATGCCGCTGCAGCAAGCTGAGGGGATCTTTCCGCCGTCCCTCAGGTACCCGAGGCATGGGGCCACCCAGCTCTTCACCTGGCCACAGGTGATGGCTGACTCGGTGAGGGGCATGGCCACCACGAGACCGACCACCAGAGCCAAGCACACCAGCTTGAGGCTCACCATGTCGGGGCGGGGGTAGATGGCGCAAGTGGTGATGCAGTGCAGTGTGCTTGAGAAGTGACGAGAGCGAGAGAGATGAGTACACGAGCGCTGGCTGTGCTTGAGGGTCGGCTCTTATAGGCAAATGCCGTGATGCCTTGAGGGTGTGAAATGAAGAAACGAGGGGCTGCGCTGCATGGGGAGGAGGTATGGGGGTTGGTTGGTGGTTGGGGCCCAAATTAATGCCATCGAAAGAAATGACATTTGGGAGCTATTTGATCTTCCAGATGGACACAAAACCATTTGTGTAAAGTGGGTCTTTAAAACAAAATTGAAAGAAAATGGTGAAGTTGACAAATACAAAGCACGTTTGGTAGTCAAGGGATACAAGCAGCAATATGGAATTTGACTATACAGAAGTTTTTTCTCCAGTTGCGAGACATGACACGATTAGATTGGTGGTTGCATTGGCGGTACGGAATTCTTGGCCTATTTTCCAACTAGATGTTAAATTGGCATTCTTGCATGGATACTTGGAGGAACATGTATTTGTTGAGCAACCTCCTGGTTATGTCAAGATTGGAAATAAGCATAAATTTTATAGATTGAAGAAAGCTCTTTATGGGTTAAAACAAGCTCCTCGGGCTTGGTATAGTCGTATTGAAACTTATTTTCTTAAAGTTGGTTTTTCAAAATGTCCTTATGAACATACGCTTTCAAGATTGGAGATAAAGCGAAAATGCTTATTGTCTACTTGTATGTTGATGATCTTATATTTACTAGAAGTTGTGATGGCATATTTGAAGAATTCAATAGATTTATGATGAATGAGTTTAAAATGTCTGATCTTGGTATGATGCATTACTTTATTGGCATAGAAGTGGTACAATCGGATGATGGGATCTTTATTTCTCAAAAGAAATATGTGAGAGAAATTTTGGATAGGTTTTAGATGAAGGATTATAATCCTATAAACACTCCAGTTGAGTTTGGCTTAAAGTTATATAAAGATCATGAAGAGAGGAATGCTTTTTTTTTTGGTAAAGATGAAGAGAGGAAGGTTGACAGCACACTTTCTAAATAAATTGTGGGCAGTTTGATGTATCTGTTTGATGTATCTAACTGCAACAAGACTAGACATAATGTATTATGTGAGTTTAATCAGTAGACATATGGAGAATCCTACAAAAATGCATTTGTTAGCTATCAAGAGAATCCTTCGTTACTTGCAAGAAACTAGAGGCTTTAAGCTATTTTACAAGAAAGGTGAAAAGTCTAATTTGTTGGGATCTACTAACAGTGACTATGTAGGAGATCAAGATGATAGGAGGAGCACTTCAGGTTATACTTTTATGTTTGGGACAGGTGCTATTTCGTGGTCATCCAAGAAAAAATCAATTGTCACATTGTCAAATACAGAAGTTGAATTTGTTGCTGCAACAGTTAGTGCTTGTCAAGTTATTTGGCTAAGAAGAATTCTTGAGAAGCTGCAATTTAAACAACCAGGAGCTACTAAAATTTTTTGTGACAACAACTCAGCAATCAAACTCTCCAAGAATCCTGTGCTACATGGAAGAAGCAAGCACATTAATGTGAAGTTTTATTTCTTGAAAAATCTTAGCAATGATGGAACAATTGATCTAATCTATTGTAGGAGTGAAGATCAAGTTGCTGATATATTCACTAAGGCTCTCAAGATGGAGTCATTTGTGAAGCTGAGAAGGTTATTAAGTGTTTGCACATTGAAAACGGTCAAGGCTTTAAACTGAATGTTAGTAAACATCAGTTTAAGGGAGGGATTATTGAAATAATAGTTATTTCGTTTTGCACGTTTTGCTGATTTGGTTTTTCAGTTATTAGAGTTAGTGGAGTCATGTGTGTTAGTTGTCCTAGTTTTTAGGTGTTGGTAGAGTAAGTGTTTTATGCAGAACATGGGTAGTTATGGGTCCTATTTTAGTGGTGTCTTTACATTATGTATTTTGTGTTTTATAAAAGACTTGGTGTTCTGTACAAAAGATGAAGTTTCAGCCTCATCTCTCATCCCTTAAGCAATTTAACAACCTCGACATTTATATTAGGTACAATAGAGGTTGCATCCAAGAATCGGGGGCTGGATAAGGGATCTTGGGGGCTAAACAAAGTACGGTCCGGAGCGGACACTTGAACTTAAGTGCTCAGAATTAGGTATGGTCCTTTCCAACCCAAAGGTTTGGGTTCAAGAGCTGAGGTCCTAGACGAGGGTGCAAGGTCCAACTTTGTGGTGTCGGGATTTCTTAAAATTTAGAATAGTTAATGATACTTAAATTACTAAAAATAACTTTTTATTTGGCAAATATATAACTAAAGTCTGTAGTAACTGTTTTCATTGCAATGTGACCCCCACAAATTGACAAAATTTAGTAAACAATTTTAAAATCGGGAAAATGCGGTTGTTTTAGATAAACAAAACCAACAAAATTCCAAATTTTAACATCTTGTCAAGTGTAATAATATTACATTAATTATAAAAATTTTTAATTCTGCAATAGTCTTCACTACTCGCCACGACAGTCGGTGTGCATTCACACTATAAAGGGTATATTACTCTTAATAAGTATTAAAAAAAATTACAAAGTTCAGTTCGAAATTTTGTAAATATTGTTCTTGAATTTTTATATGAGCCTAGATAATTGTTTGGGATAGAGAAATACTTTTCTTGGTGGCTCTTCATTATAATTATATAATTTTGTAATGCTAAGCAAAGTACTTTTCCACAAAAATACTCAATTAATGTTGGCTTCAACCGTATCTAGATAATATTTTTGAAGAATGGCGAAAAAAAGTTATAACGTCAGAAAAAAGACAATCTCTTATGGAAAAAGTAATACGAAGAAAGAGATAATAAAATGGAATTGTCAATACGTTTAAAGTAAGATTTAAGAAAATACAATGCTAAATGAGTACATTAGTGGAATTCGCTCAAGTAAATCGACATGGATCTCGATGGAACTTTGAAAAACAAAGTTCTAGTTTGAAAATAAAGATGGGATCACTTTCATTATAAGAGATTAATAATTTTTTGGGGGTAATTCACTTTTAATTGATTTTATCCCCATATTTACACATACTGCATCATATCAAACAATCCATGATTTGATATGCTAATCTTAATTTAACTCCGTATCCTAGAGTTGTTTTTTCTATGAGGTGTCCGCGTCAAGCGTATAAAATGACTTAACGCAAGTAGGTTTTAAACAACGACAGATGTACAATTCTTAACTTTAGCACGTAGGTTCATTCCATGAACGGATCAACATTTCCATTCCGAGATTGCCTGCGCGAAAAGATTGTTACGCTGGCGGCATATGCCGTATAAATCCGTGAAAGTAGTAGGGTTAGGTCGAGTTGGTCGATATGAATCGGTATCTCTTTCTCTCTCTCCCTCGTCTGGATCTTGGTTCTATTGGGCAATTTAACGCATGTGATCATTGATGTTCACCAGCATACGCAAAATAACACTGAAGAATAGATGAAGAGAGAACTCGAGGTATGAAAAACATACGCATTATCGCATTGCAATGGTTGACATTGACAATGTTATTTCACCAAGACAAATACAAGAAAAAGGACATGAGAAACAGCATCGATTCGGAGAGACTCGCGCAGGTGGAGCTCCTTTGCGGGTTCCAGAAGAACCCTTTTATTTCCTCATCCTCGGCCACGAAATCACATTCATTTCACCCTGCAACAGAAGAAAAATCATTCGTGTGCTTTGGACAGTGCAGGAGAAAGGAAGTCGTGTATGGCTCAATGCTCGTCATTAGGGAAACCAGTACGTGCGTTTCGTGGATGGTTGCGTTCGAAGATTTAAAGAGGAGCCAAACTCGGATGAAAGATGGTGGTAACGGAGTACCTGCTGCAGTCGGTGGAGGGGCTGATCTTGTAAGGGACGCCGGACCCCGCATTTGCCTGGGAGCGCGGACACGAGGCCAAGGTTGAGGCCCCGGATGTTGCCGGCGGCGGACTGTACGCACCGGCAGGCGGTCCGGCGGTCATGAGTGGTCCTGGCAGCATTATTGAGCGACCTGATGCCGCTGCAGCAAGCTGAGGGGATCTTTCCGCTGGCCCTCAGGTACCCGAGGCATGGGGCCGCCCAGCTCGTCACCTGGCCACAGGTGATGGCTGACTCGGTGAGGGGCATGGCCACCACGAGACCGACCACCAGAGCCAAGCACACCAGCTTGAGGCTCACCATGTTGGGGCGGGGGCAGATGGCGCAAGTGGTGATGCAGTGCAGTGTGCTTGAGAAGTGACGAGAGCAAGATAGATGAGTACACGAGGGCTGGCTGTGCTTGAGGGTCGGCTCTTATAGGCGAATGCCGTGATGAGGGTGTGAAATGAAGAAACGAGGGGCTGCGCTACATGGGGAGGAGGTATGGGGATTGGTTGGTGGTTGGGGCCCGAATTAATACCATCGAAAGAAATGACATTTGGGAGCTATTCGATCTTCCGGATGGACACAAAACCATTGGTGTAAAGTGGGTCTTTAAAACAAAACCGAAAGAAAATGGTGAAGTTGACAAATACAAAGCACGTTTGGTAGTCAAGGGATACATGTAGCAATATGGGATTAACTATACATAAGTTTTTTCTCCAGTTGCGAGACATGACACGATTAGATTGGTGGTTGCATTGGCGGCACGGAATTCTTGGCCCATTTTCCAACTAGATGTTAAATCGGCATTCTTGCATGGATACTTGGAGGAACATGTATTTGTTGAGCAACCTCCTGGTTATGTCAAGATTGGAAATAAGCATAAAGTTTATAGATTGAAGAAAGCTCTTTATGGGTAACAAGCTCCTCAGGCTTGGTATGGTTGTATTGAAACTTATTTTCTTAAAATTGGTTTTTCAAAATGTCCTTATGAACATACGCTTTCAAGATTGGAGATAAAGCGAAAATGCTTATTGTCCGCTTGTATGTTGATGATCTTATATTTACTAGAAGTTGTGATGGCATATTTGAAGAATTCAATAGATTTATGATGAATGAGTTTAAAATGTCTGATCTTGGTATGATGCATTACTTTATTGGCATAGAAGTGGTACAATCGGATGATGGGATCTTTATTTCTCAAAAGAAATATGTGAGAGAAATTTTGGATAGGTTTTAGATGAAAAATTATAATCCTATAAACACTCCAGTTGAGTTTGGCTTAAAGTTATATAAATATCATGAAGAGGGGAAGGCTTTTTTTTTGGTAAAGATGAAGAGAGGAAAGTTGACAGCACACTTTATAAACAAATTGTGGGCAGTTTGATGTATCTAACTGCAACAAGACCAGACATAATGTATTATGTGAGTTTAATCAGTAGACATATGGAGAATCCTACAAAAATGCATTTGTTAGCTGCCAAGAGAATCCTTCGTTACTTGCAAGAAACTAGAGGCTTTGAGCTATTTTACAAGAAGGGTGAAAAATCCAATTTGTTGGGATCTACTAACAGTGACTATGTAGGAGATCAAGATGATAGGAGGAGCACTTCGGGTTGTACTTTTATGTTTGGGACAGGTGCTATTTCGTGGTCATCCAAGAAAAAACCAATTGTCACATTGTCAAATACAAAAGTTGAATTTGTTACTGCAATAGTTAGTGCTTGTCAAGTTATTTGGCTAAGAAGAATTCTTGAGAAGCTGCAATTTAAACAACTAGGAGCTACTAAATTTTTTTGTGACAACAACTCTCCAAGAATCTTGTGCTACATGGAAGAAGCAAGCACATTAATGTGAAGTTTTATTTCTTGAAAGATCTTAGCAATGATGGAATAATTGATCTAATCTATTGTAGGAGTGAAGATCAAGTTGCTAATATATTCACTAAGGCCCCTCAAGATGGAGTCATTTGTGAAGCCGAGAAGGTTATTAAGTGTTTGCACATTGAAAACGGTCAAGGCTTTAAACTGAATGTTAGTAAACATCAGTTTAAGGGAGGGATTATTGAAATAATAGTTATTTCGTTTTGCACGTTTTGCTGATTTGGTTTTTCAGTTATTAGAGTTAGTGGAGTCATGTGTGTTAGTTGTCCTAGTTTTTAGGTGTTGGTAGAGTAAGTGTTATATGCATAACATGGGTAGTTATGGGTCCTATTTTAGTGGTGTTTTTACATTATGTATTTTGTGTTTTATAAAAGACTTGGTGGTTCTGTACAAAAGATGAAGTTTCAGCCTCATCTCTCATCCCTTAAGCAATTTAACAACCTCGACATTTATATTAGGTACAATAGAGGTTGCATCCAAGAATTGGGGGTTGGATAAGGGATCTTGGGGGCTAAACAAAGTACGGTCCGGTGCGGACACTTGAACTTAAGTGCTCAGAATTAGGTATGGTCCTTTCCAACCCAAAGGTTTGGGTTCAAGAGCCGAGGTCCTAGACGAGGGTGCAAGGTCCAACTTTGTGGTGTCGGGATTTCTTAAAATTTAGAATAGTTAATGATACTTAAATTACTAAAAATAACTTTTTATTTGGCAAATATATAACTAAAGTCTGTAGTAACTATTTTCATTGCAATGTGACCCCCACAAATTGACAAAATTTAGTAAACAATTTTAAAATAAGGAAAATGCGGTTGTTTTAGATAAACAAAACCAACAAAATTCCAAATTTTAACATCTTGTCAAGTGTAATAATATTACATTAATTATAAATTTTTTAATTCTGCAATAGTCTTCACTACTCGCCACGACAGTCGGTGTGCATTCACACTATAAAGGGTATATTACTCTTAATAAGTATTAACAAAAAATTACAAAGTTCAGTTCGAAATTTTGTAAATATTATTCTTGAATTTTTTATATGAGCCTAGATAATTATTTGGGATAGAGAAATACTTTTTCTTGGTGGCTCTTCATTATAATTATATAATTTTGTAATGCTAAGCAAAGTACTTTTCCACAAAAATACTCAATTAATGTTGGCTTCAACCGTATCTAGATAATATTTTTGAAGAATGGCGAAAAAAAAAGTAATAACGTCAGAAAAAAAGACAATCTCTTATGGAAAAAAGTAATACGAAGAAAGAGATAATAAAATGGAATTGTCAATACGTTTAAAGTAAGATTTAAGAAAATACAATGCTAAATGAGTACATTAGTGGAATTCGCTCAAGTAAATCGACATGGATCTCGATGGAACTTTGAAAAACAAAGTTCTAGTTTGAAAATAAAGATGGGATCACTTTCATTATAAGAGATTAATAATTTTTTTGGGGGGTAATTCACTTTTAATTGATTTTATCCCCATATTTACACATACTGCATCATATCAAACAATCCATGATTTGATATGCTAATCTTAATTTAACTCCGTATCCTAGAGTTGTTTTTTCTATGAGGTGTCCGCGTCAAGCGTATAAATTGACTTAACGCAAGTAGGTTTTAAACAATGACAGATGAACAATTCTTAATTTTAGCACGTAGGTTCATTCCATGAACGGATCAACATTTCCATTCCGATATTGCTTGTGCGAAAAGATTGTTATGCTGTCGGCATACGCCGTATAAATCCGTGAAAGTAGTAGGGTTAGGTCGAGTTGGTCGATATGAATCGGTATCTCTTTCTCTCTCTCCCTCGTCTGGATCTTGGTTCTATTGGGCAATTTAATGCATGTGATCATTGATGTTCACCAGCATACGCAAAATAACACTGAAGAATAGATGAAGAGAGAACTCGAGGTATGAAAAACATACGCATTATCGCATTGCAATGGTTGTTGACAATGTTATTTCACCAAGACAAATACAAGAAAAAGGACATGAGAAACAGCATCGATTCGGAGAGACTCGCGCAGGTGGAGCTCCTTTGCGGGTTCCAGAAGAACCCTTTTATTTCCTCATCCTCGGCCACGAAATCACATTCATCTCACCCTGCAACAGAAGAAAAATCATTCGTGTGCTTTGGACAGTGCAGGAGAAAGGAAGTCGTGTATGGCTCAATGCTCGTCATTAGGGAAACCAGTACGTGCGTTTCGTGGATGGTTGCGTTTGAAGTGTTAAAGAGGAGCCAAACTCGGATGAAAGATGGTGGTAACGGAGTACCTGCTGCAGTCGGTGGAGGGGCTGATCTTGTAAGGGACGCCGACCCCGCATTTGCCTGGGAGCGCAGACACGAGGCCGAGGTTGAGGCCCCGGATGTTGCCGGCGGCGGACTGCAGGCACCGGCAGGCGGTCTGGCGGTCAGGAGTGGTCCTGGCAGCATTGTTGAGCGACCTGATGCCGCTGCAGCAAGCTGAGGGGATCGTTCCGCCGGCCCTCAGGTACCCGAGGCATGGGGCCACGCAGCTCGCCACCTGGCCACAGGTGACGGCTGACTCGGTGAGGGGCACGGCCACCATGAGGCCGACCACCAGGGCCAAGCACACCAGCTTGAGGCTTGCCATGTCGGGGCGGGGGCAGATGGCACGAGTGGTGATGCAGTGCAGTGTGCTTGAGAAGTGATGAGAGCGAGAGAGATGAGTACACGAGGGCTGGCTGTGCTTGAGGGTCGGCTCTTATAGGCGAATGCCGTGATGCCTTGAGGGTGTGAAATGAAGAAACGAGGGGCTGCGCTGCATGGGGAGGAGGTATGGGGGTTGGTTGGTGGTTGGGGCCTGAATTGAATACTGTTGTCATTTTCGGATCAGGTCGCGTAAGACCCATGCTTTCACATGCACTCTGTATATCATCCTGCTTCACCTAGGGTTTCTGAAGGAGTTGGGTGTCGTCATTATAGAAGTGACTAACAAGAGCTTGCCATATAAAATCGATGATGAAATTATATGTAGTTTATAATGCAGGTTCCCATGCGTCTGTGGAGAGCCACAAGTAACTGCTAGCCTTGAATGCCGCCGATCGAGACCATTAGATTCGGAAGTGACTGCCCCCACCACTGCAAATTCAAATTGAAAGTTTGAAGATAAGGCCCTGCGTGCAAGACAGAAAGCGAGAAAGAAGAATGTATCAAACCATCATAGACAAAAGGTGCGTTTGGTTCGGCATTTCCAATGGGCTTTCAACCTCCAAAGCCCCTTGGTGAAATATTGAACCGTTTGGCAACTATGAAGTAGCTTTCAAGTGAAAGTCAGTATTGAGAAGGCTGAAAGCCCAATGCTAATAGTCTTTGAAACTTTTTTTTTTTTCTCAAAACTATCATCATTCATTTTTCAAATTTCTTATTTTGCCCTCGTTATTATTTTTAAATGCCAAAATAATGCTAAAAAAATCAAATTTACATAAATGCTAAAAAAAAGAAGATATATTTTGGTATTTAAAAAATATTTATATATTTGATTTTTTTTTTTAGCATTATTGTCAAAATTTAAATTTAAAAAGTTGCATACATTATTTTTTTTCAATTTTAAACAAATAAAAATTAAAAAATTTCTACAAAGGGTTTGGTATTTTAATATATATATATTTTAATATATATATATGTATTTATGTATTTATGTATTTTATTTTTAGCATTATTTTCAAATTTATATTTAAAAAGTTACATATATTTTTTTTTCAATTTTAAACAAATAAAAAATTGACAAAGGATTTGGTCTTTTAAAAAAAAAATTATATGTATGTATTTGTTTTTTTAGCATTATTGTCAAAAATTCCATTGAAGGGTTTGGTCTTTTTAATATATATATATATATATATATATATATATATATATATTATATGTATTTATGTATTTTATTTTTAGCATTATTTTCAAATTTATATTTAAAAAGTTACATATATTTTTTTTTTTTTCAATTTTAAACAAATAAAAAATTGACAAAGGATTTGGTCTTTTAAAAAAAATTATATATATGTATTTGTTTTTTTAGCATTATTGTCAAAAATTCCATTGAAGGGTTTGGTCTTTTTAATATATATATATATATATATATATATATGTGTGTGTGTGTGTGTGTGTGTGTGTGTGTGTGTGTGTGTGTACTTGATTATTTAGCATTTTTATCAAATTTATATTTAAAAAGTTGCATACATTATTTTTTCAATTTTAAACAAATAAAAATTAAAAAAGTTCGACGAAGGATTTGATCTTTTAAAAAAATTATATAAATATATATATGTATGTATTTGATTTTTTTAGCATTATTGTAAAAGTTTACATTTAAAAAGTTGCATACCTTTTTTTTTTTTTTTTTTCAATTTTAAGCAAATAAAAAATAAAAAATTCCGATGAAGGGTTTGGTCTTTTTAAAAAAAAACTATATATGTATTTGATTTTTTTTTAGTATTATTTTCAAATTTTATATTTCAAAAGTTGCATACATTATTTTTTTTTCAAATTTGAACAAATGAAATTAAAAAAAAAAAACTAATATTAATCACTCAAAGGGCTTTTCAAATGTGTTTTCTACTAAACGGCATTTCTCTTAAAGTTACTTCTCAAAACATAGTTTATCAAACGGTCTTTGTATTTGTTTAAAGTCCTTTACACTAAACTACTTTGCATTTTCTTAATGGGCTTTCAAAATGCTGAATCAAATGTACCCAAAAAGCTCTAGGGTTAACAATCCTCGCATGTGTAGACGGATGTATTTCTGTACTACGTGAAGGACTAACATCGCGTGATGTGCCGATAATGATACCACCACCAAACACATTGAGTGCATTTATTGGCATTCATCGGGTAATTAAGTAGATAGTCCACGGCCTCGCTCTCAGGCTAATTCAAGACTAAAGAGGCATCTCTCGAGTCTTTCTAACTATTGAACTACAATGAGCGATGACCCTAAATGTAGCCACAGAATATTGAGCCTCACATGGACTGTTTGCCCGTCTGGACATTAATGGTAGATAGAGCCAAGATGACTGTGCAAATTATATGCTTGAATTTAAGTAAATGGGGTCCATTTTCAGTCTCTTCTAGGACCACGAGTAACCGGAGCCACAACGTTAGTTCAGAGAGAGTGCAAGTGGAAACCCTAATTTGAATTTACTTGGAGACGAAAATGATCAAAGGTGAGTTCTAAATTAGCTATGACCGTGAGAGCCATTTGGGTTAAACATTATCTTGCTAATAATTTTTCAATCACATGTTTGAGAATTTTTTTTCCCCGAAAGACCAAATCTATGTCTCTTCTCAACCCTCAACGGTCTGCTCATAACTAGGCCATATGCCACACATGGTGGAAAATAATGATTCTAAATTCCATTTTTTCGCATAAAATTTAATTATGTGAATAATATGTTCTTAATTTTCTATTGTGAAAACAGTGTGGCTTGACCCGAAATTGAGAGATGAAGACATGTTGGGTAAACTGAATGACAAAAGAAGCAACTCATCGACCTCACTAACAGTAGATTTGAAGATCATAATCAAAAGAGAGATCCGATGATGATGGGGGCAAATTGAGAAGCTATAAAGGCACGAAGAAATGTATTTGAGAATGAGAACACGAACCACTAATGTACAAAGAAGACAAAGGAACAAGATTCCTATGCTAAAAAGTGATGAGCAGGATTGGTGACATGAGCTTAATCAGCTAAAACGATGCACTATTGACTTTTTTCAATCACTATATGTCACATTAGAAGCAACTGACTTTCAACCAATACTGGACGAACGCCCTTGTCTAGTTTTGGATGTTATAAACGAATCTCTAATGGCTTAAGTGACTATAGAGAAAGTGACCAGGTGCAATGAAATCCCCAGGAGCGGTGGCCAATTTTATTAACACCACAGGAAAGGCATTCAACTTGATGCGCTCAAACAGGTGAAAAGCTTCTTCGAGGCATTTAATCTTGATCCCAATCTAAATAAGACCGATATATCACTTATCCCCAAAATGCTTAATCCAAAGAGTCTAAATCATTTTGAACCAATCGGTTTATCCAACTTCGCTCATAAATGGTGTGTTTGGTTGGACTTTTGGAAAAAGCTTTTCGGAAAATGCAAGAGACTTTAAGTTAAGTTAAAGTAATTTTTCAAAATGCAAATTGTGTTTTTTAAATCGTAATTTAAAAATCTATTGCGAAGTACCTTTGAGTAAAATTGTGTTTGGAAATATTATACTCATACAAAGCACTTTAGTTATTATAAAAAAAAATAGCCCTAACAGACCATGTGCCACCTGTGTTGTGCAAATGCAGGTAGCCCTTGTTGGCGTGACCCTCGCAAGGGTCACTCAACTTCGACGAAGGCCAATTAGGTCACGAGAGTTGGGCCCAACTAGGTCACGCAACCCCTCACCAGGGTCACTCAACCTCGGCAAGAGCCAGCTAGGTCGAGCAAACCCAGGCCCTCGGCAGCATGACCCTCACGAAGGTTGCTCGACCCCAACGAGGGCCAACTGGGTCACTTGACACCAGGCAACCCCTCACCGTGGTTGCGCAACCACCGAGGGCCATCTACTGTCTGGATTGGGCGACCTCAGTCGGCCTCGTGAGGGTCACACATCCTAGACGGCACTCGCCTAGGTCAGACAACCCCTTGGTGACGGTTGCCTGGGTTGTCAATGATGTCGTCGACCTCTCTTTAGCTCATGGTGGACCTTAGCAACCATGGCAATCACGTTGGCTAGCCCCAAGGAGAAGAAGATAAATAGTCGCAAACAAGGGCAAAATCGAAAAACCAAAAAATCAGTGAGGATAAAATCATAATTTTTTTTTTTTTTATTACTTCCCCTGCCTTTGGAGAAGGTTGAAAGCCCAAGGCATCCTAGGATCTGCCTTGGGCTTTCAACCTTTTAAAGGTAAACTTTGCTTCAAGGTGCGTTTCAAACATTTTTCCAAACCCCTAATATTTGGCCCAAAGATCTATGGACGCCCAAAGCACCTTCCTAAAGTGTTTCCCAAATGTAGCCAATATCGTTTCCAAGGTTGTCGCTAATCACCTTTAACCTTGATTACTTGAACTAGTAGCCAAGATAACAAAATTCCAGGTTCAAGAGGTTTTGCATCAACTTCAAATTTAAAAAAGAAAGAAGAAACTCCGAGCAATGCTGAAACTAAATATATAGAAAGTTAGGGCGCAAATATAACCATTCTGACCATAAATTGTTTTCTGGAAGAGAAATAGATTTTTATATTTCTATTTATATATGAGTTTTTAAGTAAAAATACTCATTTGATAACGACACAAAATTTTTCCCTTTGGCCGGTGGTCGGTGACCGATGGACGGTGGCAACCGGCGACCAACTGACGGTGGCGACGGCGACGAATGGACGACCGGTTCATAGTAAGGACGAACGATGAGAATAATTTTTATTTCTCATTTCTATTTTAGAAATAGAAAAGTAAAAAAAATTTACTTCTGATTTTTATTCCAAACCTATTTTGAGAACAAAAATCTATTTCAAAAATAGAAAAATGAAATAATTTTATCAAACAGATTTCTATTCCAAAAACAAGTCTGTAATAGAAAAATTATTTATGGAACAGAAACTGAGGTTTGTCATGCACCCCTTAATGGACTGCATGTTAAAGATAAAATTCTATGATAAATGGCTATCTTTGATCATGCACAGTGTCTCCCGAGTTACTTTCATGTCAAATTTAATGGGGAACTTTTGTTGTACTTTCAATTTACGCGGGGCATCAGACAGGGTAACACGTTTTTTCCATATTTATTTATAAGCATGGCCAATGTCCTCTATCATCTCATGGACAAAGCAGTCAAGGAAAGTAGCTTCAATGAAATTAAACTGAACAAATTTTGCCCCACTTCATCTCATATGCTATTTGCAAACAATTCTATTTTCTTTTGTATGGTAAGATTAAAGAATGTTAGAAGCTAGCAGCTTTTCTAAATCGATATTGTTTTGCTTTAGATCAAGCCATTAATCTAAACAAAACTGGAATGTACTTTAGTAGAGGCTGTCCACAAAATCTAAGGAGGAATATGGCTTAAGAGTTGAGAGTACTAGAAATTGAGAACATTGGGAAATATTTGGGAATGCATTGAGATTGGGGTCAGTTAAAGAAGAAAATGTCTACATAGAATTTAGCAAGGTACACTTGAAACTGGAAGATTGGAAAAAGAAGCCAATATCTAAAGCATGCAAGAAGATCCTAATTAAAATAATTGTGCAAGTCTTGCCCCAATATGTAATGTCGATATTCAAGATCTCAATCTCAATTTGCAAAGCTATGAAGTAAAGAATTGCCTTATTTTGGTGGAAAAATAGTGGCTTAGCAACATCCGAAATTTCATATGATCGATAGTAATGTATATAAGGTGTAAAGTTATGTAGCTTGGAGTTTTGAATGGCCCGTGTGGAATCTCAGGTGGGTCATTAATTTTGTAAGGTACGGAAGGTGCAAAAGATGATTTTCCACAACATTCACCTGAAATGTGATACTTTAGTATTAAATAGATTGATGTTGACATGTATGTTAATGGTGTAGAGTGAGGATAGTTGATTTACGACCATATTAATGGCAGAAGGGGATTGAAATGCTCCAAAATATGTATTGAAAAGTTTTCAAGTTATAAAACTTATTTACTTGAGATTTTCCTAATATTTGTTATCTTTCACTAATAATTTTGGTGGGTTCAAAATGTTTTTCCCAATTTATCAATGTTTCTATATACTAGTGTGCTTATGCTTGAGTGACTGCACGAAAGAAAGAAGCTTGCTCCTTTTCTTTCATTAAAGATTCCTTGCATGATGGTTCTCCTAACCTAAGAAAGAGTTCTTTTTTTACACTGGCTTCCTATTTTTTTCTCGATTCCACTGCGGATATACCCAACTTAATCAAATATTTACTTTGAAAACTATATAGTAAAGCCATTTGTTACCTTCGAATTTGACCACATCACCTCTTTTAACTTCAGCCAATTAATGCTCTTGATAACTCATTTATGCATTTCATTTGGACGAAGGAGCTCTCTCTTTACCAATCAAAGTATCTTCTTTTAACTACTCTCATTGGGCCACTTGAAGATTTTAGATTGGAAAACCAATTCCTCTCTTTACACACAGTAATCCTAATTTAAGGTCCTCGTTACTCTAACCTTGGTTATTTATTCAAGCAAATCTAATGTGGCCATGTGTAATATTTTTTATGACATCTCCTTCGATTCTTACCGTAAACTCAAGGTCATTGTTAATTTAACATTGGTTGGTTAAATCAAATTAAAGACTTCAAGATAAGGCCTATGTGCAAGACATAAAGTGAGAAAGAAGAATGCATCAAATCATCATAGATAAAACAAAACTCTACAGTTAACGATTCTCACTTGTGTAGACAAATGTATATATGTACCATGTAAAAATCTGAGTCACGTGATGTGACAATAATGATACTATCGCCCAGCGGATTAAGTGCATTTACTGGCACTCATCGCATATAAGCAAATCATCCACGGCCTCGATCTTGAGCTAATTCAAGGCTAAAGACGTATCTCTCGAGTTTCTCTCTCTGTTGAACTGCCAAACGAGCGATGACATTGGATGTGGCCATGGAATGTTAAGCCTCACATGGACTATTTGTCCATCTAGTCATTAATGGTGGACGGAGACAAGTCGACTGTGCAAATTGTATGCTTGAATTTAAGTAAAGGGGGTCCATTTTCAGTCCTTTTTTTAATCAATGCTTGGACCAGGGAGAAAATATTCCAAAACGCTAGTTCAGAAAGCGTGCAGATGGAAACCCCTACTTGAATTTACATGAAGATGAAAATTATCCAAGGCAAGTTCTAGATCAGCTATGACCGTGAGAGCCACTTGTGTTAGACATTATCTTGTAAAAATTTTGAATTATTTGTCCGAGATTTTTTTTTCCCCTGAAAGACTGAATCTATGTCTCCTCAACCCTCAACGTTCTGCTCGGAACCAGGCCACATGCCATACATGGTGGAAAATACAAACCCTAGATTATGTTATTTCGCATAGAATTAACAATGAATAATATTTTCTTCATTCTCAGGTTTTCAGAATGTTTAGGAGAATGAGTTGGTGAAAAAATATTTTTATAATTAACGAAAAAAGATAAACCAATGGAGGAGACATAACTTGAAGAACCAATGGAGAAGCTTACAGCTTCTATGAACCAAAATTCTTGTTGTAGGATTGGAAATCTCACTAGAACCATTACACTCCCACTTTCTGTCGTTCAACGCTGGTTTGCACGAATAGGGCATGTGCGTACTATTTATCCTTGAATGCTATAGAAATTCAAGTGCAACTCTCATAGGAGCGGTGATGATTTTATAAAAATAGAGTTACTTTACCTATTTTAGACAGCAAATAATGCAATATTTGTAAGAATATATTTGGATTTCCTTCCGTTTATTTTTTCTTGTTTATACAACATAATGAGATATAGAGAAAATAAGGAAAATAATGACAAAAAGAAGGAAGGAAATTTTTTATTCAAGAAGTTAAATTAGAAGCATTGGAAGATTGATGCAAAATCAGGGATTCTGCAAGTTATTACTTGATTCTATGCCAAAAAAATAAGCAATTGCATTGTGTTAGGATTCTTGAATGTATCCCACAAGTTGGATGACATTGAGAGCTTAGAGAGATAGTTAGGTTTATATAATTTAGATCGTTTTTCATTGTTCTAAGAGTTTTTTAAGTATTTTGAAGAAAAAAAAAAGTGGTAACATAATTCTTAATATTTGATTCAAGATGTTGAGTTTAATTTATATTTTTATTTCTTCTTTTATTATGTTCTAATTTTCTTTTGTTAGGGTTACGATATAACATGATTATGATGATATGAATTTCATGATTTTTATGTTTTGTAAGTGATTTAATTCATGTGAGTTAAAAAAATTTGCACTTAATGCTTTTAAGTAACTAGCTACCATTTAAATGATCTAATGTGCATGTTTGAAATTGAAAAGTGATAATATGCAATTGTTTGTTATAATATATAACCATGAATTAAATGTGGATAGAGATATAACATATTATTTGTATAGCTTTCGGTGATAAGGTGGTCCAAAAAATTCATTCTAAATCGGAAATGTTCATAGATTTTAATGCACTTTTGCTTATTTAAATTCAGATAGAGATATGATGGATTAATAAACTGAATAGGTTTGTTATACCTAGAAATATGCTAGTTAATAAATTAGGAATTTTTGCTATCGCATTTTTGATATCGTTCTTATATGCGTAATGATCTGAATTCATATCTAATGATTATGGTGAAATCATATGCTGTAACATATTTATTTGATCGATTTACTACATTTAGTTCCTAAATTTTGCTTTCAAGATTGTCAATTTTAATTCATTCTCAATTATATTTTAATTTGTTAGATAAATTTTAGAATTAGTCCATTTTTAATATTTAATTGATTTATTAATCTTCAATCTATACGAGACGATATATTTTCTTATCATTATATTATCTGTTTGATAGATTCATGGCATTTAGAGTTTTACGAACAAGCGGCCCCACTCCACGTTCATATAGGTAATTCTATCAAGTATACACTACAAATAAATACACTAGTTAGCTCAAGTCATCCTTGCTCGATGTATAATTTAGCACTAATCACATTCATTACAAGAGGGACCTATGATACGTTTCGGTGCTATAATATCAACGAATGACTTCTTCTTACCTAGATAATTACACTTTTATGATATCTACTACCACATAGATTGGGTTACCACCATCATTAATATTTCGAATCAGCATAAGGCTCATTCCCCTAGACATTTCAATTATTTGTTTTTTTCCCCAAAAGTTTAGTCATGAGGATAGCTCAAATTCACTTCTACACATCACATAATCATCAGTCCATGCAGCTCCACATTTCAATTTACAAGCTCCAGGCCAAAAGTAGGATCTTACAGTTTGGTCGACATCCTCTGTTTCTCATTTCCCAATGTCCAAAGGTTCAACAACGTTTCGCTTGCTACGCTAAAACCTCTACGGAAGTCGTTCCTTTCTCCTCGGACGAAGCCGTGGCATCGTTCGGAATTCACCATGATGACATCGGGCCGAACGTAAACCCAAGCAAATCGCCGACCCATCCGAACCCAATTCAATCAAGAGCAAGGCAAGGCTAAGCCAATGCCATTTCGCATCCTCGCCGTGCCCGGAAAACACCCACTTCGCCGCTTCATCAGGAGCTTCAACGCATGGGCTCGTTCCATAAGGAAGGCCGCCGTCTCCCACCCGCACAGACCCCACAAGGCCTTCGAACTCTACTCCCGGATGCACCGCTGCAACGTCCCTTTCGACAGCTTCTCGGTTCTGTACACGGTCAAGTCTTGCACGAACTTGCGCGACCCAAGAGTCATACGTCAGCTCCATTGCCATGCCGTTAAGCTCGGCTTCGGTGCCCACGTTTACGTCGCCTCGTCGCTGTTGTATGCGTACGTTGTCGTGTCTTTCCGGGATGCTCGCGTGCTGTTCGACGAAATGCCTCACAGAACCACGGTGAGTTGGAATACTATGATTACTGGGTTCGCGAAGGCGGGTGACGTGGAGAAGGCGCGTTCGGTTTTCGCTGAAATTCCTAGGAGGGATGTGCCTTCGTGGTCTGCCATGATTGCGGGGTATGTGAATTACGGCAGTGTGGTTTGTGGATTAGTGCTGTTTCAGGAAATGATGGTGAAGGAGAGACTGTTTCCCGACCAAATTACAGTCTGTTCCGCTTTGACTGGGTGTGCTCGGATTGGTTCCTGCGGTTTGTTGGCCGGGAAATCAATTCATGGTTTTGCGGTGAAGAATTCGTGGGAGATGAATGTTGCGATTGGGACTGTTTTGGTCGATATGTATGCCAAGTGTGGATTCTTCAAGCAGGCTGTCCGCATATTTGACATGATGGAGGAGAAGAACGTCATGACTTGGACGGCTTTAATTTGTGGGTCGGCGCAACATGGTTTCAGTGAGGAAGCACTATCATTGTTTGAGATAATGCAAAAGAGAGGTGTGAAGCCAAACGAATTGACTTTCACTGGGGTTTTGACCGCTTGTGCCAATACAGGCTTAGTAGAGGAGGGACGCAGATACTTCAATTTGATCGAGGAATATGGCTTGGAGTTGAGAATTCAGCATTATGGATGCATGGTTGATTTACTTGGTAAGGCGGGATTGCTAGATGAGGCATACGAGACAATTCAGAACATGAAATATGAACCCAATGTAATTGTTTGGACTGCCTACTTGTCAGCTTGCAAGACACATAACCAATTTGGGATGGCTGAACGAGTAATTGACCAGGTTTTGAGGATGGTGAAGCCGGAGAATGATGGAGGCATTTACACACTCATATGCGATATCTATGTCTTGAGCGGGAAGTGGGATGAAGCACAAAGGATAAGAGATTTAATGACCAAAGAAAGTGTGAGAAAGGTCACTGGATCTAGTTCTGTCAAAAGCTAATATTTGTAGCCAGTTGTTCCTTGCCTCGTATCTCCCATGACTGAACGATGCACAATGAAACCTCAGGATGGTAGTAGAATGGGTTGCATTTTCTGCTAACACATTGTAGAGGTGGTTCTCAGGTAACAACCTTGGAGCTAATTCATTTCATTCTTTGTGGAAGCATGGTCTTCTCCTAGACATACAAGATTTTAGAAGAGACTGTTGTACCTTATACAATGAAATCCAGGACCAAGAGTTGAAGAGCAGTTGACAATTTACCAATCCCTGAACTGAGTGCATTATTGTTGCCTTTTGGATAAATTGGCGAGATTTACAGTCTAACTCTCACCACTGGTTTTCAAGAATCAACATTTAAATCTGTATAAGGGCTGAAAAACTGATTTCTGGATCTGGGTGCCCTTATTTTGACAGTTGAATCTTAAATTTAGCTGGCTGCTAGTGCAATTGCGCTCTTGGGTGAAGATAGCATGATTTGCTTTTGTATTTTGTACTTTCTTCTTCTCTTTCTCTTGGGCTGAGAATTTTCACTGACAAGTTCAAGTTGTGCTTTGTATAGGGATAGTCAGAGGTCACCTTATTCTTTGAATGAGGGATAGGGTATAGTTCTACTCTTGCTTGGCAAGTAACGCCCATATGATTCTTTATCATAAAACCGACATATTTCTATTGTGCACTGTATGTTTACAACATTATCTTTAAACAATTTTCCCGAGGCCGATTGCAAGTTGTACTGTGCTTCCACTTTTCCTCCTCTTTTCAAATTGGTTCTTCTTATGATATCTTCTTTGATTTTACTGCTTCCTCTGCACGTCATATAAGTCAAGTGGGAAGGATTATGAAATTTCCACTATGAGTCTCTGTTCTTCTTTGGACAGACCTTTGCTCAAGGAATAACTGCCAGACAGCTTCCTTCTAGTCTGGAGAGTAAGCTTGATTGATTTTTTCACCGCAGCTCGCCTTGTCATGTATTATGCGACTACTACGCAT
Organism: Eucalyptus grandis; assembly: GCF_016545825.1. NCBI lineage: Eukaryota > Viridiplantae > Streptophyta > Magnoliopsida > Myrtales > Myrtaceae > Eucalyptus > Eucalyptus grandis. The sequence continues at coordinate 15,886,810 of NC_052612.1, forward strand.
AAAGTAAATAGTGCAGAAACCTAAGATCAAATGATAGTCGAATCAGGTTCAATAAGGACCCAAGATCACTTCAAGTTTTGGTTGGCATGCTTCAGAGAGGACGACTCGGGGGGTTGCTGCACCAAATTGTTTCTGTGAGCATGAAGTCTTTATGTATATGATGCATTGTCTTCTGCGGGGCTGTGATGTGGACAGATAGTAGGATCATGTCTGAGTAACAGCATAAAGTAATATAGAGATCTGGCTGGTACGAGTAGATATGCCGGAGGGATTTTTGAGCTTTCGGTTGTGGCAAAGTTCACTTCGATGGCACTCAAATTCTTACCACCAATATCTACTGCGAGTTGAGAATCGGGATATGAAGCTCTCCTTCCATGGAAGCCAACTGCGAAGAAAACGTCTATGCACCATCCCCCGACATCCGACGCATCGACTCATCTATCAAAGACACCCAGATACCATTTGACTCAGGCACAGACGTGAAAAATGATTCTGATCTGTGTGAGCTGGCTTCGGTGTAAACTCCTCAGCACAGATTCATTGATTCATCAAAGGCACTGGTTTTCTGCTTGACTAGTCATAAACAGTGATGCCACGGTGCGAGCTGGATGCAAGGAGTTCTATGGGAATGTTAGATGAAGGAACGGATTTTAGCGTTATTTTGCGGATCAATCTAACTCGGTAGACCGACTTTCTTCCGGTTGAATAGGGTCCAAATTGATGAATATATGATACACCTAGTGAAGTGCACAATCGGTCTTACTCTTTCCGGTTCGCCATGGTCGTGTCATGCATCTAGAGATGAATCCTTAAGATGATAACTTAGTGACCCTTGGTTTTGATTGGTTTTGGGTCAATTGACTGATGCCACCGTTCATCAAGATTCCCGTTTATCGACAATTTAGAAAAAAAAAAAATGATGCAAATGGTCATCACAATTTAGATTTAATATATAACATTATTCTTGAACTTTTAATTTGTTCGATATGATCTTTAAACTTTTGATGTGTGTTTAATTTAGTCCATGAAGTATATGAAAATATCTAATATTGTCCTTACATTAATTCAAATTAACGGAATTTACTAATTTGACTTCCAATCCGGAACGTTGGAATGGTGAAAAAAAAAATGTGACGTGTGGATTATTCAGTCATTGGCAGTCATTTGTAGTGGCAATTTCAAGTGAAAAATTGATCATACTTACATACAAAAGGTTCATTATTAATAGCTTAATTTTTTTAGTAATCAAGGACGCTAGTGCTTAGGAACAAGGGCAGGTGCTACAGCTTCCCAAACATGTGTCTTAAGCTAAGATTGAAGTGTTAAATTTGCGTGAAATTTCATACATTGTAGGTACTGCTAAATTCACATTTAATAGATACAAAGAAATGAAAAATGGGAAAAAAGGAAAAAGCCACGTGGAACAAGAAATGGGCCCTGATTGGGTGGGTAGGTGGCACTTTTTGGAGAAGGGGGGGATACGTGTCGACTGTCGAGCTGCTCAACCAGAAAGGAGGCGCCTTTCTGGTTTCCTTTCTGGTTAGGCCGACGTGTCAAAGGCCACCCAATAAATGGCCACCAGCAAAGCTGGTCAACGACACGTCAGCATTCAAAACCCCTCTCCTCCTTTCCTCCTCCTTCCCTGCCGGTTCGTTCCCTGGTCATGTGAACGTTCTAATTCCTCCAGCAACAAGAGTCAACTATTCCAATCTCACTTGCCTCAGCTACTCGATAAGATTTCTCACGTGAAACCTCCAAATGTTGCAACCCCCTTCCAACCAAACCCAGATTTTGTGTAGATTCCCTAGTCGAGTCATTCGATCAAAAAGATCAATAAGTCCCAATGTAATACTGGAACATGCAAGAGAAGCGTGCGAAATAAGAGTAAACAAGAGTTGCGCTTCATATGAGCACGATTGACTCGTGACCGATACTCCTCGGCATTTCTTGAGATGTATATTTTCTTTTCCTTGATGATAATTGACTCGTTCACCAATGAAATCAGATTGTAAAGACATGCCCGCATGAACACGACATTAAAGTCATTAGTTTGAAAATCTTAACCAGGGCATTAGGAACTTATGCTTCTTGATAATTGAATCGACCCCAAAAGAGATCGATGAAACATGCATTATGTGCATGCTTGAACAAGTGACTACACCAAGCTGCAGAAGATCAATGAGACATGAATGGTCGCAGGTTTTATGGCTTGCGAAAAAAGACTAGGAGAGATTGTAATGACACGCATGCTTAGTCCGCTTAGCTAGTGTTCACCAGTGTGCTAAGTAGCATCTACATTGCTTGTATTTTGCAAAAAAGGAGATAAATTTTCTTAATTTGGACATTGATTAGGCACTCAGAATTTGGTGGAACCTCAAGCACGAAGCATGCTAAACAATAGTTTGGAGTTCTGGTTTGATCTTAGTCTCTGTCTATCTTGCAAAAAAATTTATGACTTAAAATACATTTTCCTAAAATTGATCACAAGTATCATTCAAAATAGTTAGCTAAAAAATCGTTTTCATCATCTGATAATAATTAATATCTAAACATCTTGGTAGACGATGAGAAAAAAATTTCACTCAATCAGTTTTTGTAAATGATATAAGTGATTATTTTAGGAAACTATTTTCCAAATCAATTGATCATTTTTCATAAAATAAATAAAGTCATAACTAAAGCTTTTTAATTAAGTTGATTGGAAGAGGCAAAAATAAAAAACACACGCACGAGATAAAAGAAAGATGTTGGGGCCCATCTCTCCAACCATATCATATCTACCAATTTTTTTTTTGGCTACTACATCTACTTATCTATTTAATTTATTGGGCATGAAACTATCTCTATCTTAGTAAGTGACTTCTACCTCTCTGTCTCTCCCTCTCACTTGTATAAATAGCCCATCCTCCCACAGCAATTTCTCAAACCTTAATCCTCATACCAGCCTCACTAGTAGCTCCTCCTACCTCCTCCTCCTCCTCCTCCTCCCTCTCTTTTTGTCTACAGTAGAAAATGAGAACTCCTAGTGCTATTCCAAGCTTGCCACTACTCTCTCTCTTGTTCATCATGCATGCCGCGCTCTTTCGGAGCGTCGCCGGCAACTACGGCCCCTGGCAGAGTGCCCACGCGACGTTCTACGGCGGCCATGATGCATCCGGCACGATGGGTAAGTTAGAACGTGGCGAGAATTTTCATATATACAGTCGAACCGGCTAGACATTGTCTTTGGCATCACATATTGGCATGAGAAAATAGCATAGAGGATGAGTGTCTTTCCCTCTGTTGCAGGAGGAGCGTGCGGCTACGGCAACTTGTACAGCCAGGGCTACGGGACCCAAACCGCGGCTCTGAGCACCGCTCTGTTCAACAGCGGCTTGAGCTGCGGGTCGTGCTATGAGCTCCGATGCAGCGGCGACCCGAAATGGTGCCTCCCCCACTCGATCATGGTGACCGCCACCAACTTCTGCCCCCCTAACTACGCGTTGGCCAGCGACAACGGAGGGTGGTGCAACCCTCCTCGCGCACACTTCGACTTGGCTGAGCCCGCGTTCTTGCAGATCGCCCAGTACCGGGCCGGGATTGTTCCCGTGAGCTTCAGGAGGTAAATTACATGACTCAAAACTAACGATCGAGCTTGAGCTTGCCCGTTTCCGATGCGCTAACCGTTGTTGGCTGCATTGCGCCGTGCCGTTGTGACAGGGTCCCCTGTGTGAAGAAAGGAGGCATGAGGTTCACGATCAATGGCCATTCATACTTCAACCTGGTGCTGGTCACCAATGTGGCTGGTGCAGGGGATGTCCGATCGGTGTCCATCAAGGGTTCAAGGACTGGGTGGATGCCAATGTCAAGGAACTGGGGCCAGAATTGGCAGAGCAATTCGTACCTGAACGGCCAGAGCCTCTCCTTCACGGTCACCGCCAGCAACGGCCGGACCCTCACGACCTACAACGTTGTCCCGGCAGGTTGGCAGTTCGGACAGACTTTCGAAGGCGACCAGTTTTAGGTGAATGAAAATGATCTATCCGAGGAGGGCGTAGATCGATGTATAACACATAAACATGTATCCCTAGTTCATATATGAGACGAGGCTTATAAATGTACAATCCTGGAATCTACCTCAAAAAGGAAATGGAAAAACCAGTCATTAAAAGTATTATCGCTTGTGTGTTCCTTTTTTATGTACTTACAAAACTGAATGCTTAGAAAGTTGCCTTGATCAGGCATGTGCAGAAATACGAAATACATAAATTCCGGTCGGTGTTTGTTTCGCTGCTGAAGGTGGATTCTTGGAAAAAGCTACAGAACAAGAGGGAACGAAATTCTCTCCAGGAGTGCAGATGCTTGATTTGTTTCGTGTGTGAAAACATGTTTGCCATTTAAGATGAGCCAGCAGTGTTATCTTCCACTTTAGCATCACGTATGTTAGAATTAAGCCATGGATGTGAACCTGCCCTGCACAACTAACATTCTCTACCGTCTTCTATCAACTCAAAATGGGCACTGAGCTGAACAATAACATTTCTCTGCAACATCTCTACAGCCTTCGGTTTTGAGTGACGTGGATGACAACTCGATGGCTGCAAACCAGAAGTTTCAATGTTACAAGGTCATCTGTGTTCGAACTAGCTAAACAAGTAAACAGGTCACCCTGTCTCCCTAACCCGGCAAATCAAACAAGACACCATCATTGGGGAGACTTCGAGGAAAACCCACCATCAGCTCGTCGAGAGGGTGACAGATAACAGAGAGGTCCAAGATAAGCTCTGTGTAGCGCGAATCTTCCGATAACACCTTCCAAGTTTGCTCCCTTTCTTGCTTTAAGCATCTTTGCAAAACCACTCCAGACTCGTTTCATTGCCTTTTCCCCTTTATTGGTACTTCTTATGACCAGCCATCACTGAAAGCTGATGGCACCTAAAGTAAACTGATCATCTAAGAGGAGATATAACAAAAGAAGAGTCTTTAAGTGGAATACGATAAAAGGACGACAAGGATGGAAGGACGACACAGCACGTGGTTGCAGTGGTGAAAAAACTGCATTGTGACAATAAATTAGACAACTTCAGATACGTGTATCTACAATTTGGGAATCTCCACTTGTTCAAGGGGCATATTAGCCCCGTTCCAAAATTAGGAAGACGCAATTCCCCATCAAAATTGGAACAATAATACATGCTCAAGACCACCCATTAAACAACTTTGAACTGCAATGTTTCCCCACACGCGAACACTACTGCATCTCTACTAAAATCGCCGATCCCACCTAACTAAAGTCAGCACCGGAAACGATACAGACGCACATTCGCATTTTCAATAATTTAACAAGGAGTACTTCACCCTCAAAACAATCTTTCCCTTCTCCACACCTAGCTTTCCGCCAGTAACTATCCAATGACCGGGGGGTTCTTGTGGTCCCTTGCTCATTTCTGACATATCGACAAACTTCACCAACTTGTTGCCACCAGAAGGGTTTTCGCTTGAACTCGAATGGGAGGCATCAGAGTTGGCACTGCTTCCATTGTTACAAGCTTTCCTCGACATGTCTTGCGGTGAATGGTCCCATAGTGATCTTCGAATTGTGCAATTGGGCAGCCGAGAATACAAAAGCTTCATGTATAGAACATTTCTTGACCCAAAATCCCACACTCCAAGTTGAGCTCCGGTGACAATGTAGATACCAGAAAGATCGCCATTGAAGCTCTCTGTATTTTCAATTGGTGCTGTACTAACATGTGAAAAGTTCTTCCATTTGACTGGCTCGAACCATCGACTATCTTGTTCCTCTGGCCCCTGCCACTTGGGAGCACCAATTGCGAAATGGGCATCCCAGTATGGCTGAAGGATCTTCGGAAGAGATGCAAAATGTTGAAGCTGTATGCATAGCCTATTCTGCTTGCTTCCTTCCAGATATAACCGCAGGCCTGTGACAGGTTTCCTTCCTACTGACACCTGCATGTTTGTTGAGTGAATCTCAGCTGAACTTCATTTACAAGCTTAGTGTTAGTCCAAAAAATGAAAGGGCAACGCAATATCAGTATGATTACACACCATAAAGAATATCCTAAATTTCACCATTAAATCAATATCAAGCTTGATTGGCCCACCAGAACAAGACAATAAATTATTTAAAGCAAGCCAAGGCAAGTGATGCACTGCATTGCTTCATCAATGTATATCAGGGGACAACTGAAAATTTCACCACGATGTCATTTGATTCAATTTTTTTAATTAATTATGGCTCTCGATATCATACAACAACTGCCCACAATAACTCTTATTCTCATGAAAAGGACCTCCTAACTCTATATTCTGAGCACAGAGAGAGTTGTTCATATACTTGATTGATAGAATGCGACAAATTAGTCTTTATTAGAAATTACCCCGTGCCTAATACCCATGTAATTGCATGGAGTGTTGACCGTTAAGAAAACCAAGAGGGTTTACTGATTGATAATTACACAATGTAATTGTAGTTGTAAATTCAATCAGCCCTTAGATGGTACAGGCTGTCGAAGATTTATTAGATACAGTGAAGAGAGAAGGTTCAGCAGCTTGATCATTTCGTTTGTGACTACCAAGTCCAAATACTGCAACCAAGAGTATCAAGGCTCAAGTGCAAGCATCCATGCATGACTCTGTCTGAATGGTGATGTGTTTTGCTCCAAACACTATGGATATTACTCTCTATGCAGATATAGGAAATATAGCATCCCTGCCAATACCTGCTCTTGGCTGACATAAAGTTTCTGCCCCATTATACTAAATTGCAAAGATGGACAAACAGGTTCTTTTCTCTGGGGGCCCAGAATTTTGTCCTGGACAGGAGCCCATATCCGTGGAATCTGGAACTCTAAAAAATACCTCAGCTCTTCAATCTGTGGCTTGTCTGCAGAAGTGAAAAGAGAGTTCATGTGTGCTCAAAGAAGAAACTAGTGAACAAGAAAGAAGAATTTTCAATCATCTCCTAAGCAATCAATCTCCTCACATTCAAGATAGAGATTAATAGCTCGAGTCAAATGCTCCTTTCCAGTTATTCCATCAATGAGAGCTGTAATTGGATAAAAGGTCATCTCGATGATATCAGGAGAAGACTGCACTGTTTTTGCCCACTGGAAATGATTTTGTTCTAAATCATCTCCACCCCTCCTCCGGAATATCACTGTAACATCCTTCAATAGTATTATAAGAAAAAACTCTTCAGTTCATGGCATGACAATAACAAAATAGCACCCGTGTAGTCACCCATATGGAATTAATATTATAATTTCAAACAGTTATGACGGAAAAAAGGCAACTCATTCTCCAAGTGGTTGTCACATTTATAAACAAAGGCACTGTACTTTAAATTTGCAATTATCTGTCACTGTATAAAATACCATCACCAATACAAATTGGAGGATTTAACAAGTTGCATGTTTCTTAGACCTGAAGAAGAAAAAAGGTTGGACGGTTCAACATTGAGTGGCCCATGAATATTGCCTAATTCAACTGGAAAAGAGGAAGGGCCAAGGGTTCTAATTTTCAAACATGCTAAAAGCGTTCTCTTCCTGGAATGCCAACTTCTGGAACTAAAAACTATTAGTTGGTTGTCGTACATTATGATATTGGCCAACACAGTATGTGAATCAATGACAAAAAGTGGAAAGTATTAATTAATTTATTTAGTGATAGATAAGATTTCATTAATAAGGTACCAGGGGGGTACCATCCCTGTGCAGAGCAGCTTCAGATAAAAGCCACCCATATACAAAATTATGCACAAAAGACTGTTTCTAACATTTCCAAATAACTAGATGTATAATAGTAAACTTTCCTGCTATACTGAAATTGAAGAGTGCACAAACAATCACCCCCAAAAATCCTCTTATGTACTATGTAGAAAGTTAATCTCCAACACCATTTTTCCGTTGTTTTTCTTCCAACAGTCGGTCCTCGTAGCTCTCGTTTCTTGCTAGTGTATACACACCATAACTATGATTAATATATTTATAACTCAAGAGGTAATTATCACCCACATCACTTTCAGGGCGCGCATGACAAAATTTCTGTTCCAAAAATTAATTTTTATCAGAAATTGATTTCTTAATTTCTATTCCCGGATAAGTTTCTGAGCAAAGAAATATAACGACTCAAAATTTCTATTTCCGGAACAAAAATCCGTTTGATAACAGAATAAAATTTCTATTTCTAGGAATATAAATTGATTAGATAACAACATAGGAAATCTTCAAATACAAAATAATAGTCAAAATAATACTAAAACAACATAGGAAATCTTCAAATACAAAATAATAGTCAAAATAATACTAATACATTACAAAAGTTGAAAATACAATTTCATGGAATTTCCTATTACATGTGCTTACGTTTCCTATTACGTAATATTTTATTTCGAAAAATAAATGTGGCAAAAAAAAAAAAAAATCAATTGAAATTCAATTGTAGTGAATATGTCATTATGTTTTTGCCGAAATTGATTTCATATTAATCAAATAAGTCTAATGATAGCCATGATTATAATAGTTTAATCTCCTAAAAAAAATCCTAACTCCAAGTCTAATTCCAATTTCTTTCCAAATTTTGTTAAAAAAAATCCTCACCATGTTCAAAAACCGTCACCAATTTTTTTTCAAAATTATCAACACTAGGATTATTTAAAAATTTATTATCAAAATCTGTATTTTCATCAACATTGTTACAAGAACAACAGATTCCTTATTAGATCTCTTTTTACCCGTGTCTTGATAAGTGAGGACACTATATAAAAGAAAATCGGATGAAACCCTAATAATTTGACCCATTTTTACCGCCTCAATATGAAGTTTATGATTAAAAAAAATAGTTAGCCAAATAGAGACGTTGTCTAGCGTACTACGGAAGAGTAGGTGAAGAAAGACTCATTAGATATGAATATGGCAAGTTGACTATTACCATGCGTGAAATCTCTTACGTGCAACAAATGAAGCCTTATTCATTTGATTCCCACCATCTGGCCCAATGGTTAAGACTTTCAATCAATATTGATTGAAATGATTATATTTAAAAATCATTAAAATATTTTGGACTAAATTAACTAAATCGAAAAGTTGAGAAAAAAAAAATTATATTTCTATTTCAGAAACTGAGAAATTAAATATTTCAGCTTCTGATTTCTTCGATTTCTCTATTTCTAGAACAAAAATCTATTTCAGAAATAAAGAAATCAAGTTATCTTACCAAACGGATTTATTTTCCAAACCTATTCCGGTGAACAGAGAAATAGAGAAATTAAGAAACAGAAATTTTATCACGCGTGCCCTCAATCTATCACTCCAAAAAGACCACCTGCCATCGCATTGACAGAAACTTGACATTCAGATTTTAAGATGCAAATACAAATTTCTTTATTTGATTAACAAGACAAAAAGTAAAACTAATGTAGGTTGTGCTCCAATGCATTTAGGATGCTGGCTCAAACTTAAGTCGTGTACTAAAACTAGCACAAAGAATTGGAATCTAGATTCCATGTCCTTTGCAGAAGTGATCTGAAGTTTTATTGGCATGCTTAAATTCTGTTCCACCCACAGGCTTATAGACTGCCAAACTAGAGTCTGTCTTGATACAGGTTTAATGGAATTATTTAAACAGCACTGGATCCAATGGGATCCTTGTTTTCTAGGATTACTGAGACCTTTAGTGAAGACCCTTCAAAAAGAAGGTTAATAATATAAGTAACTGTCATAAACCTCTAACCCTATTGGGCTCTAGGGCAAGTTTTGGTATCCACATGGACTGCCTCCAATTCTTTGTTTATGGCAAATGTCAAAAAAGTAAGACGACTAACACAAACAAGATCAAGATCTCAAAGAGTTTAGATTATTTCCTAAGAAAATACTTGATATTGGAACAAAAACCAGCAAAGAGTCCTCCAAGAAGATCAATTTCAAAAGTCAAGCAAACTGGCACTCTGAATCTAAGAAAGTGCCTAATTATGGGAGGCAGAAATTGTCGGCAAGCAAATTAGATTCATATTTAGTCATCATGTCAACAGGATCTAAAAATCCTTGAGGGAACTTTACTGCATGATCATAGAGGTGACCCCTCATTGCCTAATAGCCATTCTTGATCTAGAAGCTAGATACTGAAGAACAGAGAAAACATATCAATTACTTCCACAACTGTTTTAATTCAAACTCTCACTACCATCTTTCCTAGGAAGGCATCATAGAAAATTTCTGCCGAATGGGCAAAAATAGAGGGACTTTATTTCAACAAATAAATCTCAGTACAAACTAAGCAGAATAAGACAAAAAAGAGGCACTTAGGTTCCGTGTCACATAAGCATTCCATCGGAAAGAATAATAAGAAGGTTACTTACTTCTTTACCGGATAGAAATGGTGCCCCCGTAGGCTGAGGGTATACTCCCTGGCTATTAAATAAGTGAGGTTCTGCACCCTGTCGAGTTTAAGACAGGTCCACAGAAAATAGTACTGTGAATGATCAAATAAATGGGACTACAATATAAGAAAATGAGGAAATAGTCGGCACTAGCCTTGTCCTTAATCTTCATTTGACCTGAACTGGAATGACTCTCTGCATCAGAAAATCGCTGGTTTCCAATTTCTTGGACATAACATTTTATTTCCGTAGTTGTCAGAGGCGATGACTGATGTTGTTTGACATAAATCACATCTTTCCCACCAATTGTCACAGAAGTAATCACATGTGTCCCAAAGTTCTCAATGAAGCTGCCAAAATATTAAAAATGATCAACACTAATGACATCAGAATAATAGTTAGAAACTCCAAATGTTACCTTGCTAAGGAGTGTGGGTCCCATGAAGAGGGAACTGCTTGCTTCACATTTTCTTGCAACACTAAAGGAGATTTGCTAATTTCGACCTTAGCAAGTGGTATATAGAACCCATCTGTAGAGAGGGTCTTCGTTGCCGCTGCATCAATATGCTTTGAGCCAGTAAAGCTAAATGCAGCATTGAAGCTCCCTAAAGGAGGGCTTCCTAATAGATTAACCTTTCCATTGAAGTATTCCACCATCTGCACCCACTCATCCAAACACATGATACAACAATTGAATGAGCACAAATTTTAGAAAATATCACTATATATCTCAACATATAATTTGAACAAATTCCGATCATATAGTCTGCACCTCATAAGCAAAGTGAATTTGAATATTCTCTCTATCGCTGTTCTTTCATTAAGGCTTTGCGCAATCCATTAATCCAATCAAAAATCCAATGTGGACGATCGGATGGGCCTCTAGCTACAGATGATGTGCTCGAAAATCTTCCTTTTTTGTTTTAACTACTTTATGTTCTCCCATATGAAATAAGATAATTATTTCTATATTTCTAAAGTTTTTGGATTTTATTGACTTGTTATTTGATCTTATCAGTTTCTGACCAATCTAAGGACGTTTTAACCGCCTCAGACTGCCAGCTCAACACATGGACAATTGACATATCACAGAGTTGCCAGATTGCCAAAACTGAAGGAAGCAAACAGAAACAGTGTTCTTACCAAAAAAAAAAAAAAAAAAAAACAGAAACAGTGCCACAAACGCAGACTTTGTTCCAGCAAATGGATTTTAGCATATCCAACACTCAATTTCAAGAAATTATGTCACTTGGGGAATACCATTGCACCCTTCCTAATAAGGTGGTTGTTAAAGGCGTGCTGAAGCCACACTCTAATCAATTACTAAAAATGAGCCAGCATTGTCTAGCGGTAGCTCATTATCTAACAAAGTACGCCAATTGTACGAAAAACAGAAGATGGAAACTAAATTTCCCAAATGTCAGTACATGCGCTGAACACTGAGTAAAGGTTCACTTCAAATTGATTTCCTTGCAAATTTGAAGAATTTGGAAATATCAGCTAACACAGCAGTACTAGTGGCAGAAACATCCCTCGCTCCACCATCACAAGCACATTGCTGCAACAGTGTCTTCCCTCAAACTTTCCCCTTCTCAATTCACAATCCCTAAGTGGATACACGTTCAGTGGGAAATCACTCCACCACGACAAGCATCAAAGGGTCCCCCGGGATTCGATATCTAGAGAACAAAGCGCTCGAAATTTAGCTAAGCCACAAGCCGAGAAACGCCGAACAATCACCACTCCATACCTCATCGTAGGTGTAAATCCCGGATTGCTGGCGGCCGGATTGCGGGTGCGAGACGCCGACGTCCCTGGAAACGCCGCGCACGGCCAGGCCATCGCACAGCCGGAGCTCCAAGGCGTGCTCCTCGTCGACCTGCACCACCCTCGACCCCGCGGCGCCCTTGCAGTACAGCAGCCTCGTGTCGAAGTTCACGTCGAAGCCCCGGCCCAGCGCCTGCACCGCGTTCGCCGCGGTGTGCAAGGCAACCGGATTATCTCCCATCGCTCATCCAAAAAAAAAAAAAAAACCACCACCGCCTCCACCACCACCACCGCCCCCGGCGATTCGCACCGAGGAAGAAGAGAAAAGCTTCTCCGATCCCGCCCCGGGGGGTGGAGTTCAATTCCGAAACCCTAGGAGATCCTCCTCGGCCCCCGTTCCTCCACGGCGCAGGAGCGCGCGCCGGGATCGAGCGGCTAGGCGGAGCGAGTTGACCGGTCTACCGCGAGCTCCCGAAGCGGATTCGCAATGCCGGCGGCGCGGCGGGCTCCTCCAGATCTCGAACGGCGGCCGCCGCCGGGGGGCATTCCGGTCGTCGGCGAGCTCCTCGTACGGCGGAAGGACCGGGAATCTGGCCGCGATCTCTCCCTTTCTCTCTCTACAATTGGGGAGCTTTCTCTCTCCTCCGTCTCTACCGTTTATACTGTCCACACGGGGCATTGACTCGTCAGTCGCTTCCGAAATTTTCCTCCGTTTTCTTTTCTCTTTCTCTTTCGTTTGTTCGTTTTTTTTTTTTTTTTTTCCGGGAAAATCCTTGGGGTCAGCGCGCGCGCGAGAGGATCCGAGCCGTTGGATTCCCTGGAACGGTCCGGATGAGAATCCTCGTGGTGTCGGGCGATGCCTTGGTCAATGTCTCTCTTTCTGGATTGCTTCTGCCGTGGGGCAAGGCGAGATGATTTTTGGCGTGTCGATGTTATCGATTCCCATTGATTTTTGAATTAATATTATAAAAATTATAAATTAATCCTTTTATAATAAATTTACTATAAATTACTTTTTCAATCATCAAAAATTCAAACTGATACCATTATGACAAGTTTAACCTCTATATTTGTAATAATTTTATCTCAAATTAATTTTTGATTACTAAAAATCCTCAATTATTACAAATATATTAGTTTGAGATTACTTGTGATATTAATTTTTAATTTTTTTTTATCTTTTTCTTTATAAAAGTCTATGACGTGCTTTGCACCTTTGATGCTTGTATCTATTAAGAGGAACAATGTAGTATTGTAAGTATGTGATGTGATGGGGCCTCTCAAATGAATTTTCATTGGGTCGAGATCTTCTAAGTTCGATTAGGGTTAATGATGGACGGTGGATGGACCTCCTTCAATGATCTTTGAGTTAGGAGGGCTCGAATTCACGTTATTAGTTGAGGATACCCTATATTGATCGGATTGGCCTCGCATTTTTAGAGGAAACCACACCTGTGTCGATCGGAAGTTCATTCACTCCCTCCTCCCTCCCCTTTTTTTCTGTCTGGTGCTCCGCCACGGCCACGTCTCTACCGTCGCTTGCCATTGCAACATCGGTTTATTCTACCACGCCGGCCTCCGTGAGGACGACTCAGCGCGAGGCTTGCTCTCACCACCCAAGCTCTAAATCCTTTTAGCAACAACGGAACAGTCACAGTGGCATTATCAAAAGACCAGGGCGACTTTTTTTTCTTTTTGGTCGGTCCTACTATAACACTTACTCTCAGACTTTGGTCATACCTCATTACAGGGCGTGGGAGTCGAAACCCACTCCTGAAATGAAATCGTCCTCACTCTAATCCTCCATGAGAAGGTGGAGATTTGAACCCTTCACCTCTTCTTTCCAAGTTGGAAAGGTGGCCACTAGGGCGAACCCCCAGTGGTTACCGGGGCGACTTTAATAACCATTAATTTGCTCTGGTGAATGTCAAAATTTCTTTTATGTTTTCTTTCTCTCATTGTTCATGTCTCCTCATTCAAATCTAGTGACATTGTCAGTAACTTTGCAAGGTAAGTACGAGAAATTACATGTTGATGAGAAAAGGTATAAGATATTGCATGAGGTTTTCCGTACCAGTAACCTTTTATAATAGAATATAAGTTCATACCTATTAGTGATTATTAGCTTTGAAAGGTCAAAAAGAAAGTTCAAATCTATATAAAGTGTGTTTACACGCACTGATGATGCATTGATAAAGCTAATTTGAACTGATGACCATTATTCTTTGAACTTTGATGACCCATGACTAGTCCAGTCAAAAAGGATGAGGTCAAGTCGAAAACGATTTAATTCAAATTGACCCATTTAATCCGTATTAATTCATTTTTATATAATACATATTTTAGCCATGCAAACTCGATCAAGACTCGGCTTGGACCTAACTCATACCCGATCGGATTTGGACTTCAATTCTCAATATTTTTTCTTCTTAACTGTTGCATTTAAAGAATGGATGGCTCTGTAGATCTGCTCGCTAAGTCCATGAGGGGCCTCGGGTGCTCATATCGTGTCGTAGGTTAAGATTTCGCGTGGCACGTGTGCAACGTGGAGACGTACTCCCAACCTAGCTTGGCCACATTGGTTGTTTTTTTTTTTTTTTTTTTTTGGTGGGGGGTGGGGTAATTTTGGCCATATATTGGCAAAATGGAACAGCTCACATGCTCCACCGTTTTGTTCGATAGTTCAACTTCAGTCCTTGAACCCATTTTGTCGCATGTCCAGCTCGGCTGTCGCAGTCTCACCTTCGACCGAGCTCCCAGGATGTCGGATCCGATGTCGCGAGCGTAGATCGGTCGCTGTGGTGGCGGCCTCACCACGACTTGGAGCCCTTCTGTCCTCGTTAAAAGAAGGCGTGACGGAGGTTGTCGACACGGTCGAGGCTTGACGCTTCACAGGCGACGGACGACAACGGGCCAGACTTAGGGTGCGTTTGGGAACCACTTTTGAGAGAAGTCTTTAGGAAAATCGCAAATACCTGAGTTAAAGGTGTTTTCAAAATGTAACCGTGTTTGGTAAATTGTCTTGAAAGTTTTCTTTGTAAAGTATTTTGAGCAAAATAGCGTTTGGAGAATTACATTTACAAAGGATCTTTGTGGTAAAAAAAAAATTATCAAAAGAAAAGTAAAAAAAATAATTGACCAAAGGGCAGTGGCCGTCGGCGACCTCCGGCGACCTCTGGTGACACCGGATCTGGGGCAGCGAGGTCGCGCGACGCCGTCGCAACCTCCGGTGACGCCGGATCTAGGGCAAGGCGAGGTCGCGGGAGGACCCCGCCGCCCGGATCCGGGTCGTGGCGGGGTCGCGCGACCCGCCGCCCCGGATCTCGGGGGCGGCGAGGTCGCGGGAGGTCGCGCGATGCCACCGCGACCCAAATCCGAGGGCCGCGAGGTCGCGCGACCCGGATAGGGGGCGGCAAGGTCCTCCCGCGACCGCCGCCCCCAGATCTGGGTTGCGGTGACCCAGACCTCACCATGGGTCGTGGCGATCGCACCACCCCCCGGCGTCGGTTGTCTGGGCGACGGTCGCCGGCGACCGCTCGCGAAAGAAGAAGACCGCTTGCCGCCCCAAATTTGGGTTGCGGCGACCCAGCCCTCAGTTGCGCCACCTCCGGCGTCGATTGTGCCACCTCCGGCGTCGGTCGCGCCACCCCCCGACGATCGCCGGCGTCCCTCTAGCAGTCGCCAGCCACTCGCAGTCAGCCAACCCCCCGGAGAAGATGAACAGTTGCGACACAAGGGCAAGAACCGGAAAAAAAAAAATTCGTGAGGACAATTTCGGAAAAAAAAAATTATGAACAATGCCCGTGTGGGCATGAAAAAGCCGAAAGCCCAAGGCAGGTCCTCACCGCCTTGGGCTTTCGGCCGCAATGCGGCATTTAGGGAATGCGGGCTCAAAATTTTTTGCCAAACGGGCCGGCATTTGCCCAAGTATCTTCAGCTTCAAAGGGGCTTTGGGAAGTGGTTCCCAAACGCACCCTTAGTAGTGGGTGAGACATGATGGCGGGCGAGATGCGATGTTAGGCGAGAAGCGAGGGCAGCCTAACTAGTGTTGGCTTGCTTGATGTAGAAGAATAAGCTTGAAAGGCCAGACTTCTCTAGACTTAAATGGGTCGAAAATGAGAGCTCTAGAAACCCATTAAGGCCCAATCTAAATGAGCTTTAAATTTTGGGATATGGACACATATTAGAGGTGAGTATGTCAGATTGCCCAAATCGGGAACCACTTGGATCAAATTGGACCGGCTAGTTTGGTCCAATTCCCAATTCCATAAAAATGAAACTGGCAATTGTCGGTTCGGTTCCCGGTTCCGAGGGGGAACCGAACCAGACTAGACAGACTCTTTTAAAAAAATATATAAATTTTTTAATTTCTTAAAATAGAAATAAACCCTAAACATAGTAACAACTTTAGTAATTTTTTAATTTTTTTAATTTTTTTTGGCTAAGCCATCGGTTCCATGGAGCTAGTTTGGTTCGATTCCCGATCCTAGGACTATTCAGTCTGCTTCCCAGTCTCAAAAATTGAGAACCTGTTCTCCCGGTTTGGTTCTCAGTTCCTAGATGGAATCGGACCGAACCGGAAACCGATCATTCCTAACACATAGAATCCCTAAACTTTGGTATAATAAGCAATGATGTTCGTGAAGTATCAATATGTTTACTGTGATTCCTAAATTTTAGTTGTACTTCAATTTTTAATTTGTTTAATGTGGTCTCTAAATTTTTAGTACATGTTCAATTTAATCTTTAAACTATACGAATAAGTTTAATGTTGTCTATAAACTTGAATTAATAGAAGGATATTTTTTGATATTTTCATATAATCTAGGGATTATATTGAATATTTATCAAACTTTTAGAGATCACATTAAATAAATTAAAAGTTTTAAGATGTCATTGCATATCGGGTCAAAGTTCATGAACCATTTATGTCATTATCTCTCAAATTTTTTATCCCATTTTCAATTGGTTGATATTACCCGTGTATCACATGAGTCAGTGACCCCTCTACCCGCATGCGATGTTTTGAGACCTCTCACCGTTCTTAAGCCGATAAAAGAACAAACGTTCGTAAAAGTCAAACTTCACCTTTTCTCTCTTCCACATGCTACTTTGTTGCTTCTATTATCTTTGTGGCACTAATAGTTGTCTGCGGCATTTCCTTCCTGATTTATATGGTATCACGATAAATCATATCTCAAGTTTGAATCAATGAAAAAAAAAAAAAAACTCGATCTAAGTAAGTTTCTTTATTTAAGTGATTTGTTATTTTGAGAGGATTTTCTAAACAGGCTTTTTTTGGATACAAATATACATTGGAATTTTACTAGGTTTTTACATATTAGAGCTAAAAAGAGTAGTGTTAGGATTTTCTTTGTAAGTGACTTCTTGAGAGATTGTGAGATAACACTTATATATTGACACTTTGGAATGAACCATGTAAATATCTAATATCCTTATTATCTATTAATTTCTGTGAAAATTTCTTCTTCACGTGTTAGATTTGAATTGCAAAATTCGTCATCTTCTATGTTATTTCAGAACACTCTTTTTATAGATTCTATGATGTATTCAGCCAATAGTACGGCTCACCACCCTGTCAAAAAGAAGCACAAGGTCCGACCACTTTCATAGTTGTCCGACCACTTTCATAAAGTGGACTGATTCCATGGCATGTTTCTTGTGTACTTAGAACGTGTTTTTCGAATTGTTTGACTCTTGCCTCGTGTTTCACTCTCACACAAGATAAACCGAATTCATCACCCAAGAGAGTAAGAAATGAACGCTTCACTAGTCGAAGGATTTATTGAGGACTCCAAGGATGATTTCCAATGATTCTAGTACACTTAATTTATAGGGTCTCCTACTTCTCCTAATACATGAATGCAAGGACTAGATACTCACCCTCTAGATGCGTCCTAATACAATGTATTACATTCAAACAAGGTTCATCCCCTCCCTTGAAAACATTTTGTCTAATCCTAATACATGAACCAACCACGGATATCAAGAGAATGTTCTTCAACTTTACTTGTTCTTTGCTCTTTCATGTCTAGCCTGCACATTGCACATGGTCATGCATGCATATCTCATCTGCATTGTGCATCTAGCTCATGTGTACATGGTCGTGCATGCGCATCTCGTTAGCACCGCTCTCGATTAGCCCGTGCCAATCTCGTACACTTGATTGACTTGAATCATAGCATTCTCCCTGGCTATTTCTGAAATGCCCTCATTTTGAAAACCCAATATTTGTCGAAAGCCTTCTTCTATTACCACATCCGTTCCACTGGCTTCCATGAAATGTCACCTTCCCTACCTCCCTTCCACTTGACAGGGTAATCAACCCTACTTGGCTTACCCACCACCTATTGGTAAGGATTTGCTCCACATCCTTGTCATACTCATCATGTTGTGTATCGATGGATGCTCAATGATTCTCCTTGCAACTTGGATCGTTGTTATCAAAACAGTGAATTCTGTTATTAAATCACAACATCTCTCACTTAAAAGTAACTTTTAAGGTTATGTTTGTTTTCAATGGGCATTGCCTTACAATGAACGTGAAATGTTGTCATGTGAAGATTACTAAAGCCAAAAAAAAAAATCATATTCATTCAATAAGACGAAAGAAGTTATATTTTCACTTTTTTTTTTAAGTGTATTTCGCCTATTGATAACTACTAGTTCTTCACGTGATAAAGTAGTTCAAAGTCGGGAAAAAAAAAACAATTTTGCACCTGTCAATGGTCAGCAATTTGCAATGATGGTAGTGACTTTTCATAAAACAAAATAAGTCTGACCCCGTTTTTCGCAAAAAGCTTAATGATTGCTGCATACGAAAGGAATTTCAAATTTCAACCAACCTTAGTCAATATTGTTTGGATTGTTTCTCCGTTGGGGTAAGTAGATATATTTTGACGTCATTTATTAAGATTTTAATTTTAATTCTTTCCCACTATCTTTCTGTCAATATTATCGAGTCACAATTGATTTTTTTTTTTTCACTTTTATCACGATTTGATTCTCAATGAATACAAAATCATTCTTCTTTCTTAAAGAGACTTCAAAACTAGTTTAGAACCAATTTAACTCGAAACCCTAGCCGATTCTTTTATAATCGGTCAAGTTAATTCCCAGATTGAACCAAACTCGATGCTCACCCCTAACTAGTCATTCAAAGTTTTTTAAACCATCTTTCTTTTTCTCTTATCTCATTGTTTGCTTCCTTCTTTTTTATATATAGTAACACATTGTTAGTGACTCAGTAATAAGCACATCAAACAGGCGTTGGGTTGGATAAAAAATGCATAATCTGATTTGACTTAGTTCCATGCATATTAATTTAGCGATCCATACCCAACTTCACTTAAATCTAGCTCATACCTAACCCAATCGAGGGGAAAATTACCATAAATTTTTAAACCTTTTGCAACTTTACCAATTCAGTCATAATTTTGTTTTGCCAATCAATTTCTAAATCTTTTGCAATGTGTTTGTTTAGTTTATCTGGCCAAATTTGGTAGGCTCACATTGACGTGCACACAGTTGTCAAGCCAATGTTGATGTGGCCAATTTTTTTTTAATAATATTTTATTTTTTTCGAATTTCTTTATTTATTTTATATATTTATATTTTTTTTCCCTCATTTCTTCTTCCTCTAGTTAGTCATCAAAGCTCAGCGACCAGCCAAAGATAAGGGCTAGCAAGGTGTGACCTTGCCAGCCAATGGCCAGGCTCACCCTCGGCCACAAGTGAGAAAGAGGTCAAGCCTCACCAAATCTAGCTTGGCCTCACTTAGACATTGGCAAGGTCGAGCCTCACGGCCTTGCCTTCCGACTAGTCGCCAAGCTTTGGCGACCAACTCGAGGAAGAAGAAGGGAGTGAAAAAAAGAGGAAAAAATATTAAAAAATAAATAATAATTTGAAAAAATAAAATATTATTAAAAAAAGTCATGTCAAAGTCGACCAGTCAAATTTGGTCGAATGGATTAAATTGGCACAATTATAAAAGATTTATAACTTTTTTTAGATAATTTTCCCCCAATCAAGATTTCAATTCTTAGGGATTTTTTCTTTAAATTGTTGCCTTTGAAGAACGCGTGACTCAATGAACTAGGTCGTCGCTGAATCGATGAGGGAGCTCGAGTACTCAGGTGGAGTTGCAGGTTAGAGGTTCACATGGCACATGAGCAATGTGGGGACATGGGTAAGCACTACACTGATGAAAAAAAACACAGGGGTGGACAAGTTCCGACATCAAGTCCTGGACGGAGGCATGAAGATGGTTGAGAGGCTAAAGGGTAGTGCATCTCGTTCAATCAATGAACCGGTTCGCTCCTAGGCATCGTCAATTCAAAGATCCTCAGTCAATGAAAGTTGTCCCAGCAACACATATTATTGCAATTTCCCAAAGCAGAAAGATCACTTTGTTTGCTTACAGCCCTCGCTTTATTTCTTGCAACAGAGGGCCAGAAAACTGTAACAATTTACCAACCTAATTCCTGATCGGATCTGGACTTCAATTATAAATATTTTTTCTTCTTAGTTGTTGCATTTGAAGAATGTCCCTTCATTTTCTTGCGCTCCCTCCAACGCATCCGGAGTTGAATCATAGATCTGCATGTGAAGCTTTTGAGAACGATATTATTGTAGGCTAAGTCCGTGAGGGGCCTTGAAAACGTTCCATTTGCTCCGAGATAATGACATTTCACTGGAAGGTCGTAAAAACATTATAAATGGGTCCAGATAATAAATTTAAATAACTAGATATTTACCTTATAGATTTTTCTTTATACAATGATTTTTCAGTTAGGAGGGCTCAAATTCGCTAAATTGATTACACGCGTGCAATGTCTCTGTCGTCGCTTGCCATTGCAACGGGACGTATTCCCAACCTAGCTTGGCCACATTGGTTTTTTCTTTTCCTCTGGGGTAATTTTGGCCATATATTGGCAAAAAGAACAGCTCACGTGCTCCTCCTTTTTGTTGAATAGTTCAACTTCAGTCCTTGAACCCATTTTGTCGCATGTCCAGCTCGGCTGCCGCAGTCTCACCTTCGACCGAGTTCCCACGATGTCGGATCCGATGTCGCGAGCGTAGATCGGACGTGGCCCATCGCTGTGGTTGCGGCCTCACCACAACTTGGAGCCCCTTTGTCTTTGTTAAAAGAAGGGGCGGCCGGAATTGTCGGCATGGTCGAGGCTCGTCGCTTCACCGGCGACAGACGACGACGGGCCAGGCTCAACAGTGGGTGAGACATAATGGCGGGCGACATGTGATGCTAGGCGAGAGGCGAGGGCAGTGTCAGCTTGCTTGATGGTGGCCTTGGTAGAAAGAAGAATAAGCCTGAAAGGCCAGACTTCTTTGGACTTTAATGGGTCGAAGATGGGAGCTCTAGAAACCCATCGAGGCCCAATCTAATTGAGCTTTAAATTTTGGAAAATCAATGTGGTCTGTTTAGTGTGATCTCTAAATTTTAGTCAATTATGCAATGTCATTCTTGAAGTTTTAATTTGTTCAATGTGATTTTAACTTTTAATGCATGTTCAATTTAGTTTTTGGATTATATGAAAATGTTCGATACTTTCCATAAACTTGAATTAATGGAATGATAACTTTAGATTTTTTCATATAATCTAGAAACTATATTGAATATTTATCAAATTTTTAGGAATCACATTAAATAAATTAAAAGTTAAAGGATGACATTGTACATTTGGTCAAAGTTCATGAGTCATTTGTGTCATTATCACTTAAAATTTTTTTAACCCATTTTCAGTTGGTCCATTAAAGTTTAAATAACCCACATATGACCTGATTAAAAAGTATGAGTCGAGACACCCTGAGACCTTTCACTGTTCTTAAACCGATAAAAGAAAAAACGTTCATAACGAAGGTCAAACTTCACCTTTTCTTTCTCTTCCACATGCTACTTTGTTGCTTCTATTATCTTTGCGGCACTAATAGTTGTCTGCGGCATTTCCTTCCCGATTTATATTGTATCGCAATAGATCATATATCGAGTTTGAATCGATGAAAAAAGAAAAACTCAATCTAAATAGGTTTCCCAGTTTTTTATTTTTTTTATTTTATTATTTTATTTTCCAGTTTGAGTGATTCATTATTTTGAGTGATTTTTCTAAACGGGCTTGTTACTTTGGATACAAATATAGATTGGAATTTTATTATGCTATTACTCATCAGAGCTAACAATAGTAGTGTTAGGGTTTTCTTTATAGATGAATTTTCCGAGAGATTCCGAGATGACATTTTTATGTTGACACTTTGGACTAAATCATGTAAATCTTCGATTTCCTTATCATTTATGATTTCTATAGTAATTTCTTCTTTCCGCATTAGATTTGAAGTGCAAGATTCCTTATCTTCCATATTTTTTTTCAGAACATCTCGTTTTACAGATTCGAGGATGTATTCATCTAATAGTACTGACCCGCACCGCAACCCTGTCAAAACGAAGCACAAGTTCTGACAACTTTCATAAAATGGACTGATTCCATAACATGTTTCATATATGCTCATAACAGGTTTTCCGGATTGTTTGGCTCTTGTCTCGGGTTTCACTCTCACTACAAGATAAACCAAATTCATCACCCAAGAGAGTGCGAAATGAGTGCTTCGCTAATCGAAGGATTTATTAAGGATTCCAAGGATGATTTCCAATGATTCCAGTACACTTAATCTATAGTGTCTCCTACTTCTCCCAATACATGAATGCAAGAACTAGACACTCACCCTCTCCTAATACAATGTATTACATTCAAACAAGGTTCATCCCCTCCCTTGAAAACATTTTGTCTAATCCTAATACATGAACCAACCACGGACATCAAGCGAATGTTCTTCAACTTGTCGCTCTTTGCTCTTTCATTTCTAGCCCGCACATTGCACATGGTTGTGCATGCACATCTCATCAGCACCGCTCTCGATCAGCCCGTGCCAAGCTCGTAGTACCTGGTTGTCTCGGGTCGTAGCATTCTCCCCTGCCTATTTTTTAAGTGCCCTCGTTTTGAAAACCCAATATTTATTGAAAGCCTTCTTGTATTACCACATCCGCTCCACAGGCTTTCAAGAAATGTCACCTTCCGTACCTCCCTTCCACTTGACAAGTTACTCAAGCCTGCTCGGCTTACCCACCACCTAATGGTAAGGATTTGCTCCACATCCTTGTCATATGTTGTGTATCAACGGATGCTCGATGGTTCTCCTTGCAACTCGTTATTGAAATGGTGGATTCCATGGTTAAATCACAACATCTCCCACTTAAAGCAACTTTAAAAGTTATGTTTATTACCAATGGATATTGCCTCACAGTGAACGTGAAATGTTGTTGCGTGAAGATTACTAAAGTAAAAAAGAAAAAAAGAAAAATCATAATGATTCAATCAGACGAAAGAAGTCATATTTTCACATTTTAAAAAAAATGCATTTCGTCTATTGATAATGACTAGTTCTTCATGTAATAAAGTAGCTTCAAACTAGAGAAAAAAAAAACAATTTTCGACCTATCAAGGGTCAATAAGTTTGCAATGATGGTAGTGACTTTTGATAAAACAAAATAAGTCTGACCCCGTGTTTTGCAAAAAGCTTACTCTTTGCTTCATATGAAAGGAATTTCAAATTTCAACCAACCTTAGTCAATATTTTTTGGTAAGTAGATAGATTTTGACGTCATGCATTTGATGGTGATTTTAATTTTAATTCTTTCCGACTATCTTTCTATCATTATGTCAAATATTATTGAGTCACAATTGATTTCTGTTTCACTATCATGATTTGATTCTCAATGGATACAAAATTATTCTTCTTTCTTAAAGAGACTTCAAAACTAGTTTAGAACCGATTCAACTCAGAAGGCTAACCGGTTCTTCCTATAATCGGTTGGTTTAGTTCCCAGATTCAACCAAACTAGGTGCTCACCCCTAACTGGTCGGTCAAAGTTTTTTAAAATCTTATTTTTTAAACTATTATTATTATTATTATTATTATTATTATTATTATTATTATTATTATTATTATTATTATTATTATTATTATTATTATTTTATTATTATTATTGTTATTTTATTATTTTTTACATTATTATTATTATTAGACATTATTATGACTTATTATTATAAGCACGTCAAACATCCGTAATTTTCACATCAAACAAGCATTGTGGTACTGTCAAACATCCGTAATAAAAAAAAACAAGCATTGGGTTGGATAAAAATGCATAATCGAATTGACTCATTTCCATACAATATTAATTTAGCAATCCATACCAGACTTGACTTAAATCTAGCTCGTACTTGAACTAATCAAGGGAAAAATTATGAAAAAAGTCCTAAATTTTTTGCAGTTTTGCCAATTCAATTATAATTTTTTTTTACCAATCAAGTTCTAAATCTTTTACAACTGTGCTAATTCAGTCTATCAAGCCAAATTTGATAGGCCGACATTGACATGGATACTAGCTCTCCGGCCAATGTTGACATGGCCAATTTTTTTTTAATAATATATGTATATATATTTTTGAATTTTTTTATTTATCTTAATTATTTATATTTTTCTCTCATTTCTTCTTCCTCTAGTTAGTTACTGGAGCTCGGTGACCAGATAGAGATGAGGGCTAGCAAGGCGCGACCTCGCTAGCCAATGGTGAGGCTTGCCCCCGCCGGCCATTAGTGAGGGAGAGGTTCAAGCCTAGCCAAATTTGGCTTGGCCTCGAGGCTTGACCTCTCCCGGCCATATATGGCAAGGTCGAGCCTCGCTAGCCTCGTCTTTGGCTAGTCGTTAGAGAAAGAAGAAATGAATAAAAAGAAGAAAAAAGATAAAATAAATAACTAATTAATTCAATAAAATAAAATATTATTAAAAAATTAGTACAGTTACAAAAGATTTATGATTTCTTTTGGGGTAATTTTCTCCCCAATCAAGATTTCAATTCTTAGAAATTTTTCTCTTTAAATTGTCACCTTTGAAAAACGGGTGACTCAATGGACTAGGTCGCTGAATCGATGGGGCAGCTCGGGTACTCAAGTGGAGTTGCAGGTTAGAAGTTAGCATGGCACACGAGCAATGTGGGGACGTGGGTGAGCGCCACATTGATGAAAAAGAACACATGCGTGGACAAGTTCCGGGATCAAGTCCTGGACAGAGGCATGAAGATGGTTGAGAGGCTAAAGGGCAGCGCATCTTGTTCAATCGACGAGCAATGGGCTCGCTCTTATGAACCGGTTCGCTCCCGGGCACCGTCAATTCAAAGATCCTCAGTCAGTGGAAAGTTGTCCCAACAACACATATTACAAATTGCAATTTCCCAAACCAGAAAGATCACTTTGTTTGCTTACAGCCCTTGCTTTCTTTCTTGCAACAGAGGGCCAAAAACTGTAACAATTTACCAACCTAATTATCAGCCACTTTTCAGACCTAGCTCAATGCCGCAGCATGAAGCCCTTGGATTAAGGCCTCAACCTTAGCTTCTAAATTTCATTGATCAAAAAGCTTCTTCACCTTCATGATCACACTGTCCTGGAAATCACAAATAACCACCTCAACCCTGGCCAGATCTTATATATTTCCATATATATGACTGGGTTTTTGTGTACTAAAGTATTTTTATTTTTATCTCATCTCTTTTATTATTTTTAGCAATTCATTGTATTCGTTGAGTTTGAGGGTAAATGATGTATTGATTAAGCTAATTTATGCAATGTAATTAGGAAATGTCCCTTCATTTTCGCACGCTCCCTCCAACGCATCCGAAGTAGAGCTGAAATCATTGATCAGTTTTGCACCGTCTGGCGTTTTCTTCCCCCAATGTGAAGCTTTTGAGAACAATATTATTGTAGGTTCTTTGGCTCTTCTCTATTTTTACCCACCTATTCTGACGGGGAAAATCTTCACAAGCTTCAAATTGAGATTGAGATTTGGCTGCCAATTAGATGAAAGAAAACGTTCCATTTGTAATAGTAGTTTTAAATAATTCAAGGCATATCAAATCGAGAAAATGAAGTTTTACTGGAATTTTTTTTCCCTTATATAATTAGCGAAAAAAATAAAAAAATTATAAGTACGAACATTATGAATGGAAAATATTATGGAAACATTGAAAACCTTTAGGGGAAAAAAAATAAAAAATTGGGTCCATTTAGACAGGATAATAAATTTAAATAACTAGATATTCACCTTATAGATGCTTCTTTATGCAATGTATTGCATTTAGCAAGATTCATACCACTCCCTTGAACACATTTTGGCTAATAGTAATACATGAACCAACCACAAACTTCAAAGAGAAAATATACTTGAAGACTTGCTCTTTACTCATTCATGTCTAACTCAGTATCTTGCACTCGTTTGCGCATGCACATCCCGCCTGCATCTCGGGTCTGGCTCGCGTGCACGCTACATGCGCTCAGCTCTCGGCCAGCCCGTGCCAAGCTCCGTGGCACCCGGTGGCTTGGATGGTGAACATTCTCCCCCGCCTATTTCTGAAATGCCCTCGTTTTGAGAAGCTCAATACTTGTCGATAGCCTTCATAAATTGCCCCATCCACTCTGCAGATTTCCATGAACTGTCACCTTCCGTAGGCAAGGATGGCAAGGATCTACTCCATGCTTGTCATCCTCATCGTGTTGTGTAGAGGGCTCGATGGTCCTGCTTGCGACTCGTGTCACTGCCATCGAAATGGCAGATTTCGTGCTTGAATCACAGAATCTCTCATAACCTCAAAGGCCACGTCTGTCGCTTATGGATATCGCCTTTTGGTGAACATTCTGTCGCTCATCTTTTCAAAGATTGATGAAACATCTGACATGAAAACCACGGTTCGTGCTTCATCAGGTTGAGTCTGCTTTGTGTGGATATTCTGAAAACCTGATCGACAGGCCACTTCTGGGAGAAGGTCAATCCTTCCCAATAGAAAACATAATCTGTAAATGAATGAGGTTGATGAACACCATCTAAGCTATCTTCCAACTTCTAAAGACAACAATCTAAAGAACTCTGAAGTAATGTTAATATGTGCCAAGAAAATTCCCGAAAATCTTGTCAACAATCTTGTCTTTCTGTTTTTTTATTTTTCTTTTGTTGCAATTTAATCACTGATCAGGGAGCAGGCCGGACTCTAAGTCATTCTGGTCTCCAGCGTTAGGGTCTCCAGTGTTAGGGACCATTGTCAGCTCGTCGGCCCTCTTGACCTGATGCTTCCAATCCGTCTGAATCAATGTGTAAGTCATCAAGCACACACAGGAGATCTGGGATGCCAGTAGTCCGAACCACAGACCACGGAACCCGACTTTGAATTGGAACGTGGTGAGCACCGCGACGGGCAGTCCGACCACGTAGAACGAGAACAGGTTTATGCGGGCCCCGACGTTGGGTCGGGCTGTCCCCGTCAGGACCCCACAGGATGCGGTTTGAGGGGAGTTCCCGAGCTCACAAAGGCCAAGGATCGGGAGTGCAGAGGAGACCAATTTGAGGATCTGTGGATCGTCTGTGTAGATCCGGCCCCACACCGACCGGATGGCGATCATGAAGACGAGGGCGGTGAGCCCGAAGGCGACCGCTGCGGCAATCCCGATAATAGTTATGAGCTGGGCTCGGGATGGGTGCCCCGCGCCCAGGGCCTGCCCAATGCGTGCGGACAGGCCCGAGCTGAGTGCAAACGGGAATGTGTACAGCAACCCGGTCGTTTGAATCAATATTCCCATTGCTGCGACTGAGGCCTTGGGGTTGCTGACCAGGCCACAGAGGAAGAGCATGATCTCGTACCACCACCACTCGAGGCACACTGAGACACAGCTCGGCAAGGCCAGGGCCAGAAGCGGCCGCCACCCCTGGAGGATTGAGGGGAGGCTGGCCCCGTGCCACGGCTTCAGGATCGTGTCTGATGTGGCCAGGTAGATGAGCAGGCCGAGGATTGAGGTTAATTGTGTTCCAACCGAGGGCGAGCGACACACCCTTCACACCGAGGCCCAAGTAGACCACCAGGAAGTAGTTGATGGGCAAGTGCAGGATCACCGACCAGACACAGGCTATTGTGAGGGGTGTGGTCACGCCCTGAGTCCTCATAAAGATTCTCAATGGATGGAGGCAAGCCTGGGCAAAGAGCTCAGGGATTGAGAACACCATGTAGACCTGGGCAATGCGGGTGATCTCCAGGTCCTGGCCGAGCCAGGAGAAGATTGACTCCATGTTGAGCCAGAGGGCCGAGATCGGGACACACACAAGGAGCATCAGGCACAGGGTCTTCTGGTACGTCTGGCTCATGACTGACCACCGCTTCGCCCCGAAGGCCTGGGCACAGATTGGGTCCATGCCTATCGCAAGGCCCTTCAGGATTGAGTTGCCCGTAATGTTGCTAAAGCCAAGGGCTAGGGACCCGCCGGCCAGCTCATCCTTGCCGAGGTGGCTAAGGAAGAGCATGGAGATCACCGACCTTGAGAAGATGAGCAGTGTGGTCATCACGATTGGGCACGCGATCTTCATGAGCGACTGTAATTCCTCTCCAGCCTGTGAAGACTTTCCATGGAAATTTGCCAATATTAGGCACAATGACAAAAGTAGAAGTCCTGGATTATACCACAACTTCAACAAATTCAATCACAATATAGAAATATATGTCACCCGGGAATGGCTATGCAAAGAAACAGTACTAACAATGAAGTTCGAGACAAGTCCACAGTACTGAGCTGAGTCGGGCTGACAGAGATGTGAAAAATAGAGGACATACAAGTGCACCAACAAGTTTCAATAACAATTTATTACACTCTTCGAGCCCAGGGACATCGCTAAGAGATTATTCCCAGACAAATAACTAGATAGGATACTGTAGACTGATCTTCACGTTCAATCTTCTCTTTTATTATTGAGCAAGAAAGATTGACCTTCTCATGTTCAAAGGTAAAACTAGTGTCCTTAAAACCGACGAGCCGAACAAGAAAGAAGGAAAAGCTTTCTGCAATTCTGGTAGAATCTCTGGAACTGTCATATTTAGTTTGGATATGACCTTATGCTTTGATAAATGATCAACCTAGGGGTTAATCTCTATATATTCGACAATACAGGCTCTCTGAAACATAGGAGTTGATCACTTTGATATGGGGGGTGGAGTCTTTGACATGAATAATGATCCCTCAAGAACTCAATTTAATGTTCTTGTCACACGCAAAAAATGAAAATTGGCTCTCTCCAGCAAAAGAGTAGAAGTTGAGATCTCACCAAGGTACAAAGGACACTACAAGTAGATTGTATCTGCCGAATATTATTAAACTATATCAGACTCGTTAGTGAAACTAAAATACATATGAGTTTTAAGTGTATATGCAAAATTTCATCAAAGTTTGGAAGTTGTCATGGAAACTAGCTAGCATATACCAACTATTGAGTCGAGATTAGGTTCCCAATGAGGAAAACTAAAACCTGCAAGAGATCCTATAGGGTTCTTGCAATGCAGTCCCAAATACTCAGAATCCGACACTGTAGATTGAGTCAGGGAACCCGTTAACCTAACTGGCAGTCGCTATCCCAACACCACTGAGCCGTCATGTGCTAACAATGCGCGCTAAACAAAATCTGTCCTAGAGAAATTAGTATCTGTACTGGTGCGTCCTAATCCTCAGGGGACAACTCATCGCCTTATGGTAGCCCCACAGCAAATTGCCAAAAAGTAAAGTCGAGTTGAATATTTCTGCTGAAAAAGCGAAAATGAACTTTTGGAATGAGATGACCAGTGGGAAACCCAGAGCATGTGTATCATTTTCTGGAAAGTTCCCGCTGAAATGCTTATGGAAAAAGGTCACCCCTGATCACGCTGCTACACAGTGAAAAAGAGGCCTTTAAAGCCCGGTCTCTGAAAAAGCGAAAAGCTTTAGTTCATTGGAGAACAAGATAGTGGGAAGAAAGAAAAAAAGAACAAGACACTGCAAGTGTACAACCACATGATCCTTCCATTTTCCTACTTATGTTGCTGCCTGTACACATACGAGGATTCTCAAAAGGTTTTGCAGATCACAAGCACATGCGATTTGATGGGTGCGTGCGAGCACACGCGTGTGCATCATTGGATTTGGTTGAAACATTGTGTCGGATCCACCTCATCTTAGGATTCACATACATTGAACTTTCGTGCACTCAACGCATGTGATGGTAACTTCTCGATGACTGGGTAGTGGACTGAGAAGAAAAGCGCAAAGGGGACGTAAAGTCATCCTAGAAAACATTCTACCTTGTTTCCTGGGATCATGTTTGTCGTTCATAGGTCTTCTTCTAGTCAAACATTGATTTTAGGCAGGCTATCTATGCCTTCAGAAGCCCTGGGATTTTAGGCAGGCTATCTACGCCCACAGAATCACTGGACTCAAAACGAAAGGAATGATGTTTGACCCATCATTACTAGCATAAATCTAAAGAGTCTAAAGCATGATAACAAATGTCGAATCTACAGTTGAGCGTGTTGCGTTGGGAATTCAACGCTGCTTAATTCTCTTTCAGTCTGAGGGTAGATCTAACAAACATCAGTGAATAAAACATGCTGAACAATCAATCACGATAATTAACTTCTCTTGTGATACGATGACTTGCAATCACTTTTGTGTAGAATGAGATGTAAAACTGAACGGAGATCAAGAGGTGTGGAGTTTGGCTCTCCAGACTTTTAGAATTGACAATGTGATATACTAATATTATAGTAAAATAATGATCGATATGAGTTTAATGTTGAAACGTTGAATTGTCCAAGGATGTTGAAATGCTGAAACATGTCCTTATGTCAAATTTGAAAGAGAGCTAACTTTGTTTGAGTCATCATTCCACACTTTCAAGTCGAAACACTTTCAAAGGTTTTGCATAAACAAGAAAGCCCCCGCATCTTATGCCTTTGCTCATCGGAGCATGTTTCAACATTAAACTCATATTGATTAAAAATATTAAAAAATTAAAAGAATTGATTCTAATTGGAAAAATAGCCTTAAAAGAACACAAAGCGCACATCTGAATGATTTCTGTAAACCGAATCTTATGTCGCTTGAAATTAAAAACCTATTTCATTTTGACAAAACCTTTAGTTTTTACAAGGAAAAAGAAGACAAAGTTCCATCACCAATAAAGGGATAAAAAAGGAGAACTTTTGGGGGAAAGATTAAGGAAGAACTGAAGAAGTCTTTAGAGTAAGAAAAGAAGAGAGCTGTCTCCTATAGCTCCATCTCTTTGAAATCTGCAGATATTGGAGACAGAAAACAGAAGCAGTGCTTCGTCTTCCCCTTTCTTTTGGGCGCAAAAACGATGTCATTTATAAGAGAAAAGGGAATAAAATATAGAAGTAGAAAAAAAGACTTTTAACTGCAGTTCCCCCTAGGGCATAGGGAGGTGGGATCCACGTGGATTCCAATTGGCTCCAAACCCACATGAAAATGATAGCTTCAAGAAACCAAACAAATCAAAACACTAGGAGGATACTTACGCTTACCGATCTTACGTTTGACTCCCCCAAAAATGCCAAAAGATTTCAACTTTTCCTTCTTATTCTTCTTTTTTTGTTCTTTTCGTTTTTCAGTTTCCCCATTTTCTCCCACGAATTTGGTCCTAACCCAGGAGGTCATTGTCATTTGTCACACATCAAACGAAAATGGTAAGATCCCAGGAGAGAGAGTTCTCTCTTTTGGAAGAAAAAAGATCATT
The DNA here is from genome assembly GCF_016545825.1 of Eucalyptus grandis. Classification (NCBI taxonomy): domain Eukaryota; kingdom Viridiplantae; phylum Streptophyta; class Magnoliopsida; order Myrtales; family Myrtaceae; genus Eucalyptus; species Eucalyptus grandis. The sequence goes on from NC_052612.1 coordinate 15,918,641, forward strand.
CTTGATGCCCCATGAACGGCAGAAACCTCAAGAAACAAAAAACAAATTAACCTATTCATCGTACATGCAGGAACCAATGCAGAACATCAAAAACTTCCACATCATTCCAAAAAAAAAAGAAGAAGAAGAAGGAAGAAGAAGAACAAGGAGATGGTAATATGTGATAAACAATTAATTGATCACCTGGTTCAAGGGGAGCTTTTCAAGAGCGGCAATGACTGGGAATCTCTGCGAAAGCCTGTGCAAGAATCTGCCTTCTCTTGATCCTCTCATTGTTTCTTCTTCACTGTTACACTCACCATCATCACTGTCGTCTTCCTCTTCTTCTTCTTCTTCTTCTTCTTCCTCTTCTTCTTTTGCTACTTCTTCCTTTAAGCCATCAAAACGGTCTCTGCTTATAGTTTCAGCAGATTTGCTAGTTGAGCACATGCTTTTCCCCCTTTAGGGCTCACGCAAATGGACAGAGAGGGACACTCAAATTAAGAGAAGCAAAATGGACTGGAAGCCAGAGGGGAATATGAATAATTCTGAATGTAGGTCTATATGACCGCTCAACAAAACCTGCAGAATTAACTCTTCAAGCCCGAACGTACGGCAGCCATGAAACTGAAGTTATTTTTGTTTCTTCAAGCCACAGACTGCATAAAGAAACAGAAAGCAAAAAACAAGGAGATGGAAAGGGAGCTTAAGAGTGCCACATACGATGTGACCTTAGGGAGAGCCTCGGCAATGGAAAAATGGAAGAATCACGAAGGAGGAAGTAAAAGAAGAGAGAAAAGAGAGTTGTGTTGCATTGGGAAGTGGAGACCACTGCAACAAAATTGCTTGGAACTTCACATCAGTTGGCCTCGATTTATAGACAACAATCAATGGAATAGTTACTTTTGGGCAAGTGGGAAAAAATTAGAATTCTTTCATGTCACATTTAATTTATATATAGTTACAATCACGCTAGCTATCGCGGACCGAATGTTTTCATTCAAACCATATATACTAAGATTGGTGTTGTTTGATCAGATGCTGATATTACAGCGCTAATGCGATGCGATATGGTTATTACACAAAATTGTCCAAACTGTTGTAATTTCTGGTGTGATTGGAAAGGCTTAAAGTGGGGTTGGGGATATGTCACAGAAAAATGAGTGAAGACAGAGAGCAGAACTCTGTTGCTTAACCCAAAAAGAAAGATAACCCCCACTTCTAGTACTGCAATGGAAGTTATTAAATATGGGGAAAGCTCTCTGATGCACTCATGGTCCAAAATTTTAACTATGAACCAAGAAGAGAGACCTCTGGTTGGGATTCGTTTTCAAGTGACGGTGGAACAAGCATATAGAAAACTTGTTTGATGGGACAGGTACGATACGAAGGGGTGGGAAGATACGGTGTGAACCCATTTTGTTTTTGCCATGACTTCTTTCTTACTCTTTTCGGGTCAACATCTTCAGGGATTTTAGGTATGTATATGTATATGAATGTATATATCTAACCCATTCATGGGTAGCTGCCTTAGTTGAGAGTCCCTCCCTCATCGCAGAGGTTAAAGTTCGAAACCCGTAGTTGTTAATGATTTAAGTGGGAGGCCCTGTTGGTAGATTGTTGGGCTATTTTCCTCCAAGATATAGGGGCTCAGCCCTCAAGAGCCGTTCGGGCACGGAGAATCCATAGTGGAGTCCTTGGTTACCAAAAAAAAGAAAATGTATATACCTATATGCATAATAAATCATACATTTACTTCCATTCTTAAACGTAGCTCAGTAGTCCATTAATACAATGTAAGCCATTTTAAGGCTCCATAAGAAATAAATGATTTGAAAATTATTTTCCTAATAATGATTGATTGTATCTCATATGAAAATAAATAAACGAAAAATATTTTCATTGTTAATGAAAATGTTTGGACATAAATTGTTGTTGGTAATAAAAACATTTTCATTGACTAATTATTTCAAACAATTCTATTTAGGAAAATATTATCCAAATCTTATTTTCGACAAAACTAACGGAGCAAAATTACATGCTGCTCTTTTTTTCTTTTCCTGCAATAATTACATACTATTCTAATATATAGGCTGCGAGAACTACATTTTCCCTGGGTATTTCCAAGAGCAGCTTCCGTGCACCTTTGTGGTGCTTTTGCTGGGTTCGGCAATTACAGTCTCTGGTTTTTGGGAAATTTAGATAGTTTGAGCTTGAATGGCAATTTTAAGAAGGATTTTGCTAATGGTTAAAACCCTACTTAAGGAAAAATTATAATTTCAAATGACTGTTTCTCTCATGTTATGTGTGCTAAAACACTGCATCGAAAATCGAAACCTTATCAAATAAATTGATAAGTGCCCCAAGGGCATTCATTAACAATACCCTATTTAGGCATTTAGATAAATAAACAAGCCCCTTCAGGGTTTCATCCATGTTGCTTGTATCATACGAATGCCATGTTACTTTATTTCACATCTAAGGTCGAATATAATTGAGTACCCAACCCACCCAAACCTCAATGCTTGGAAATGATTTAGGGTTTCGAGTAGTAGGACGATTTTGGATCAACTACCGAAAGCCCTGTATGGGATTTCGGGTTCCTTTAGAATTTTCTTGTAAGGACATCATATATCTAATCGTGATGTATTAAAAAGTAGAATTCCCATTATTTCCTTTAGTGTCCTTAGGTTATTCAGTAAATATACATGATCCCAAAACAAGATTAGTGATAGCCTAATATTTTGAGTAACAATCACCATCTTAAGCCTGATTTCTCATTTTAGGATTGCTAGATTCTAGAGTGCGGCCATAACTTATCTTGATCGTTTTCTCAATTTTATCTTTTCACGATGATGTAGGCTTTTCAATTTGGAGATCCACAATGCTGTGAGTTGCAAATAAACGATCGTGCTTTGAAATTTGAGATGGTTTATTATGTATTTAATTTGAGACAATTGTTCATTAAAAGTCATTCCTACAAGATGGGTAGTCGGGTTTGGGATCTTATATCAAAACTTGTACCGGGCTAATAGTTAATCCGAGACGAGGCGTGCCGTCCTGAAAACTCATTGGAAATGCCGAACCAAACGCAGTCTTAGAAGTTAACCGGACATATCCGGGATGAGGCGTGCCGTCTATCCACATGTGTCGAAGCTTTTCATTTTGATTTTCGGTTTATTCCCAGAATCGGATTGTAAAAGTTTGCTCTTTACCGGAGCCCACCCAAGAGTCTCAGATTTTACCGAAAGAGAAACAAAAAATTTGCTCTCTTAGTCTCAATGCGGCGAACCACAATTTCTTCAACGTGCCTATGAACCCTAATTAATTCGAGAGTGGGAGAAGAGAAAATCGGATTATGATTTATTGCGCAACAGATGATGCAAATGCGATCTCTGATTGGAGCTTTTCCACTAAGAAATAAAGTGGTTGCCCCCACTTAATAAAACATGTAACTGGTCCCCAACGAATTGTTTAGTGCCGACTTTCGTTGCGCTAGGTAATGATCGCGTGAGCCGAATGATTCGAGCAAAGGGGGGAAGCGAAAAAAAGGGAGTGTTGGATGCTTCAAGACAGACGACCATCAAAATCTCTCGTGACCTACCAGATTTCGTGGCGATGTTAGGTGATGGATTAAATTTTCACGACCAATGATCATGGGATGGCTTAAAATTTAGTTTTGTGGATCACATGGGAGATTTGTCGGTCGTTTTTTGAGGTATAAATTTCGAGTCTCGATGTGGATGTGGAGTGATTTGGTCGGTTAGAAAAATTCCGTCATAAGGATTGCCAATGTCACAAAAGAGTCTTGATTGCGATGGCTCCTTTGATTTTGAATGACTAACCATTGTTTATATGATTAGCAATTAGCCGCATGCGGAGTTCTTTTTGTTTTGTTTTGTTTTGACAGGTAATAATAATGATAATCTTATTTTTTTTTAATGAGTGGCCCTTGGATATTGACTGATGAGCGCCTCTTCAATAAATTATGTAACACCACGCAGAACACAAATTTTTCTTTTATCGCCTTGTTATTAAAACAATACTTCATTTATTTCACAAAAAATAAATGATTTGAAAAACATTATTTTTTAAATGACTGTTTGATTTGCTTAAAATAATTAGTTAATGAAAATATTTTAATTATCAATATCAATTTATATTTAAATTTTTCATAAATAATGAAGATATTTTTTCGTTCACTCATTCTTTTCTAAATAAATGCACTCTATGTTTAAAAAAACAAACATATACCATTAGATGATTAACTTAACAACTTTCCAACTAACACATGCGTGGAGGAAATCTCATACCAGAGTGGAAAAGGGGCTGTGCTTCCCCCCCAACTTTATTGTGCTTGTTTCCTCGGACTTTGGTTCTCCTTAATTTGTCTGCTTGTGATGGGTACGAGGTTTTTGTCTTGGAATTTCTAAGAGATCGTGCAGAAATTGACTACCTGGATTCATTGCCGAAGACTCCAGCTCACATCTTGCCTAAATAATCCAAGAACACGGCGATGAAGCAAATACGAGACACGGAAATAACACAGACTCCGTTTATTTCATGATAAATAAATAATTTAAAAAATATTTTCTTTAAAATAATCTCTTACGTCATTGGAATAGTTAGTCAATGATTTTTTTTTTTTGTTATTAACAATAATTTACATCTAAATATTTTTGTAAACGATAAAAAAATATTTTTCATTGATTCATTTTTATAAACATTATGATCGATTTCTTTTTAAATTTTTTTTTATCCAAATCATTCATTTTTGCCACCTTTTTAGATGAATGACACAGTTTTGGAGCAAATGTGGGTTAGAATGATGTAGGGGGACGTTAGGGAGTGATTTTATAGCATGTGGGACAAATTGTTTTTTTTTTCAAAATCATTAGAATAATATTGTTAAATTATAGAAGTTATAAATAGTTCCTGCCAATATATATTTACAATTATTAACATCCTCTGTCATGTATTATAAACATGACCTTACATATGAAATGTAAGATGTAGCTTTATCAATGAAAGTTGACATAATATAAAATTTTAACAATGGTGCTTGTACCCATCTTAATTCAAAAGTTTAAAGGAATTAATAATTGATTTAGATATATTAACTACTTCACATAACATATTTCTATGCATGGCAACAACCATAAATCACCAATTCAGGACGGCATGGTGATCATGTAAATCCATGGTCTCTCTTTAACAAATTGAGTCGCGATGACAATTCTTTGCCTAACAAACATGTTGATCATGAGATTCTTCCTTAATATTCACTGAAACACAAATCCACATTGGGGCTCACTAGTCAGTCATCATTTGATGCAAACTTTTTAAAATGCGCAGTAGAATAGCGATATCTCATCCCAATTATATCATGAAGGGAGAAGCCCAAATCTAACCCATTAACATGTCCAGTTAAACCTATTTTTACTCAAAATGCTTAATTGAATGAGTGGCCAAGATAGGGATCACCAGTGCTCAGCCCCTCATGACCAAGAAGAGGGCCAGTAGAGGGTTGCCACAGCCACAATGGGTGGCGCACAACCTTGATCTGGCCATGTGTTGCCTCACAAACAAGTTTGAAAAGAGAGACGAAGAAATCGACTCATGGAGGCTTGGGCTGATGGACGCTGGAATTGACAACAACGAAAGAGGGACGATGGGCAGTGTGTGTGTGTGTGAGAGAGAGAGGCAGGGAGGGAGGGGGAGAGGGAGGGATAGATTAGGGCTTCGTATTGGGAGTTTGAAACTCATCTCTAGCAACCAATCTAATTGGGTAGCTAGAGACCTAAATTTTGGTCATACAATGCCAGTTTTAGCGACCGAAGTTGGAATTGACAACAACAAAAGAGGGGCGATGGGCAGGGAGGGGGAGGGCGAGGGGGAGAGAGAGAGAGATTAGGGCTTCATATTGGGAGTTTGAAACTCATCTCTAGCAACCAATCTAATTTGGTAGCTAGAGACCTAAATATTGGTCACCTGATGCCAGTTCTAGGGACTGAACACATGTTAAGTCATTTGGTCGCTACAGCTTCTCTTCTACAAATTGAATGTAGGTTGTTAGAATTGCCCCTAGGTTTTGGTTGCCTACAAATCATACTTTTGGTAGCGACTCTACACCGTAACAAATCTTATATAGGTAAACCTTAACAATAGTTTTATCAAATGATGCAATGTGTGACTCTTAATAACAATTGAATATAACTTACTTTCTTGCCACGTCACTTATAATCTAGTATTAATGATCTGGCTCTACTATATTCGAGCAACTCATTATAGTTTTTATAGCATCATTCCGTGAATAAATTTCGTAGGGCGGTGTCTTTATGCCCCGGACATCATAGGGCAAAAGGGTACATTCTAGTGGGATTTGCATAACTCCTCCCCTATGAAGAGACAAAGTTCTATCTAAATAGGACACATGTCGGTCACTTCGAGGCAGACATGTGAACTTTCAAAAATTTATGATTGAACCTTGCCTCATTGCGAAATGATTACTCTAAGCTATAGACCACTGAAATTATTTTGTTCCTTACTAAATTATATTTGTTGAGTAGGGTGTCGATTTAGCATATCTTTTGGATTGTCGAACCTGTGAAACTGTTTAAATTAACTTAAATATTCTAGCATCGGGTTGTCCCATGTCTTGTACTCATAGCTTGGTCTCATCTGATGTTGGGAAGTGCATCAGCAAGCTCTTCCTAACCCAGCGAAGCACACTCTTACCTTGTGAAGAGACAAGGAATAAATCGAGAAAATAAAGTTTTAAAAAAATCTACATTCTAAAATAAGTATGTCTATCTGTGAAAGGTAAAAAAATTGAACAAAATACTTTACCAGATTTAACTTCGATATATATAGCTTTTATAAGTCTAAAAGAGCTTCCCACTTAAACAAGAAGTCCACTAGGTGATGCTTCTAGAATCGCATTCATATATATATTTTAAATTATCACTTAAATTTTAGAATTAATACCACAAAAAATCTCAAATCGATACATCCAAGCCACATTCATCCCAAATTAATTTTTATGTCACAAAAAATTCCGAACCGATACTCCTCTACTCTTCATTAGCTTATGTCTAAAATCTTGTTAAATTGCTGACATGGAAATACATGTAACAAACAAATTAAATGATTGGTGTGAATGTGGATCTAATGTGGAAATTCAACATTAATGAGTCTATTAAAACATGTCGTTTTGGGGAAGCTAGATTTGAAGAAAATGAACTGAGATTGGAAAATTTGCTCAAATCTGCTAGTTTTGCCTTACAAGTTCTTTCATGTTATGTTAAGATATCTAATTTTGCCCCAATTTTGTCATTAAATTATAATATATTTTTTACAGGTATACCATAGTAAGATTTTTTGTGAGATGAAAAATTAATTTGGAATAAATGTGGTACAAATGTATCAATTTCAAATTTTTTGTGACATGAAATTTAGCTTGAAAGGTGGCATAGATGTACTAGTTTGAAATTTTTATTGTAAAATTCTAAATGCCCTAATTTTTCAAAACAAGTTTGGGAAATTTGCCAAAATCTACTAATTTTGTAATGAGAGCTCTCTCATTTTCCAAACATACGTTGAATCTCCAATTTGTCTTGATTTCACCCTACGATTTTGGTAAATTTATACGCGTATACTAGTTTGATATTTTTTGTGATACAAATATTAGTTTGGAGTAATTGTGGCATGAGCATACCAATTTTACATTTTTAGTAGTATAAACTTTAAATGCCCTAATGTTCAAAACAAGTTGTTTATAGCAGCCATTGGAATGAGGCCATATGTATCAAGTTGCTCTAGTAGAAATTCGAACCCACTGAAACTCGAAGAGAAATAGATATTCAACTTGATGTTCTGTTCCAAAGAGGAAAGCTCATGATGAGGATTGTGGAACCCGAGGACCACTTGCTTAAGAAAATTACCCCCATCTTCGGTTAAGAATGAGCATACCAATTTTACATTTTTAGTGGTATAAACTCTAAAAGCCCTAACGTTCGAAACAAGTTGTTTAAAACAGCCATTGGAATGAGGCCATATGTATCAAGTTGCTCTAGTTGAAATTCGAACCCACTGAAACTCGAAAAGAAATAGATATTCAACTTGATGTTCTGTTCCAAAGAGGAAAGCTCATGATGAAGATTGTGGAACCCGAGGACCACTTGCTTAAGAAAATTATCCCCATCTTCGGTTAAGAATGATTGAACTCAACAGTTGCAGATGTTCAACAATTTTATATATGTTACCACAATTAATAACAAATTCAGAAGGTGAATCGAAATGATTTTATATCGGGGAGACTTCCTTGCTAATGAACAGACGGATGAATGTAGTGGACGAAGATATTTCTGAACAATTAATTCCCCCCAGTCCCCCTTTATAAGCAAGTTGTACTTATTATTTTTATTTTATCTAACTTTAGGACTTTAAATTTCGTACATAAGATTTCAACAAGCATTTATTCCATCCAGAAGTAAATGCTTCCTTTATGAACCCTGTTTTTTCCTTTAAGATTCCTTACAATAATGATGGTATTCCTTACAATAATGATGGTACTTTTAAATTGAATTACAAACTTATTTCCAGGAGCATTTGAAGTAGGACCTGTTATCCTGTGAAGGTGTGTTTTGATTATTTCATATTTTTTTCCCACAAAAATTTACTAATTTTCTATAAAGTGAAAAAAAAAAAAAAAAAAAAAAAATCTAGCGGCCCTAATTGTTAATGTTTACCATTTGTCAGATAATCAGAATGTTTGATCTTGACAGCTCAAATTACAAGCAAATTCTTGTAAGTAGAAACTATCTCAAACACTCGCAATGAATGAAAATACTCTATCACTTATTTTTCGCCAATGTTTGGACATATTGTGACGCCCAAAGTCTTCTGATGGTTGGGTGAGATCCATGATGTGAATGTGATTCATAACTAAGAAATCATCTCAAAATAATTACAATATTGTATAGTTATTTACAGTTCTCTTTTTATGCACTCATCTCATGTGAAATGTGTAAGGTCAATTAAATAGAATCGGAGTAGGACTTCCTATAGTAGATGCATGATTTAAGGAAGGATTTGGCCCAAGACAATCCAACGAGGGATGGAGAGTGATTACTAGAGCGAGAGGGCTCAAGCAAAGTGCAACTCTTGACAAGTTTATAAGATGGTGAAATGATATGAATGGATTTGAACTTGCATTGAATAGCGGGAGACTCACGTTGGATGACATAATTGGTTTTAAGGGGAGAAGGGGAGGGAAGTTTGTGACACCCAAAGTCCCACATTCATTGGGTACGGCTTTGTGATTTGATTCTCAAATTAAGGTTTACATTTAATGATTGCCACCTTATGTGATTATTTAAGTACAACTTTTGGGAGTTTGATGCATGTGGAAGGGGCTAAGTCATTCACATACTGGGCTCAACAAATTTTGTGAGATAGGAATTTATCATAGATAGCTTCACGAATAAAAGATTATTAGACAATGAGACGATAAACTATGAGATGATACATGAATACCTTTTATATTCTAGCATCGAATGAGGTGGACATCACTAATACTTTTTCTTTGATTTTAAAATTCAAGGGCTCAAGCACAAGGACATGAGCACCTATGGCCTGGGAAACACCCTATAAACCCATGAACCAGTTAAGTCCAAATCTTTGGCTTAAGTACATAGTTGTCTTAACCTAAAGCAATTCGCATGCAATTAGTGAGATTTGAACAAGCGCCCTTCAATTTTTTGGTAGAAAATCCCTTGATGTTCCAACCAACTACATCAAACCCTAAGGGTTTCAGCTCAAGTAACAGTTGAGAATCACAGTCGCACGTGTACTTGGTGGAGGCAATAACTTTCATAGTTGGACACCATGAGGTGATAGTGGTACCAACTTATTACCTATCGAGTATACAGAACAGGAACGCACCGAAAGGAAGCATAAACAAATGAAATCGATGTGCAACTTACTCCTTTCGCTGTTCAAGACATAAATTAATACATTCTTTTTAGTCCCAATTCCACCGGGCATTCAAAGTACTTTTTAACCTAAAAAGTCTACATAGGACCATTTTCTTCCGAATCCTTCCCTTGATTGAGTCATTACAGTCACGCCTCTCTTAAAAGTGGCTCTTACAATACTCCATCGGCCTAATTAGCTTGCTTGGCTATTGCATATCCAAGCTGTGTTTTTGTACGGCAATGTCTTTTCATTCCTACCATTTCTTGACTTGTCCGTGACTGAACGGACCATCTATAGAAATTATAGTCAACTTTGAACCCCCATTGATTCGTCCTTGCTTGAGATTAAATGGGTGGAACTTCTTTTCGAACATTATCATCTGTAATGAAGATTTTAATATTTGACAGAGAATTTTGTTTGCTTTTCTTTTGACAAAAGTTCAAAGGCTAGCACCTCAAGCCATTGGCCCCGAAGCCTATAATCTATCACTAATCCTCGATTATAATTATTGTTAGCAATTTTTTTATATTGCCTTTTGTTTTTTCAAGCAGGAATCTGACTAGGAGGCCATTATCATAATTGCACGCCTTTTATATGTTTTGGCCAAAATGATGATGCTTGGAATGTCATCAAATGCTTTCAGTCATGTTCCCATATCTTGGAGCCATCCTTTGAAAGTAGAATATAGATAAATAAATCTCAGTGAGAAAATACTATAAGCATTGTTATGCTTTTTCGATGCTCTTTGGCTGTTGAAGTTCAATCATACACGCTTGCGTAGGCAGGAATGATGAATGTTCATGTTGGTGTCTCCCTTTCCTTACACAGACTATACTGTTAGGTCTCAATGTCGACCTGAGGATTCAGAAACATATTCACAGTGTTCTTATGAGAGATGAGTGGTCCTGTAATGAAAGTAATTAACTCCAACGTCTCAAACGAAATGGAAAAAAATTTAGACTCGTTCGTTCTGTAGATACCCAACAATTCACTTTATGGTTATCAATCTTGAAAGGTGATATAGGGGCATTTGATCAAGATCAAGCAAGTAAGCTCCAATTCCGGGACGGGTTTGGAATGGGACCTGAGATCAAATCCCTCGAGAGACGCTCCGGACTTGTAGAGTGCTAATTAACTTATCAAGAAAGGGAAAATTTTGGAAGTCTGAAAGTATTACTTGGCCAAGGCATCTATAAATGTAATGCATAATCTAATAATTTTTTTGGTTTTACCTTGACAAAATTACATGAAAGAAAAAGATATTGAAGTGGACCCCGTCCGGAGTTTGGACGTGATCCCTTGCTGCGAGAGGGTGCTTATTGTTGCGGGCACAGCATACGTTGAGCATGATATAGTAGAGAGGAAGCGAGCAGTTCTAGCATATACTCAAATGCCTGTTGACAGATGAAGCGTCTTAGGTTGCTCGAAGTCATTGGAGGATGGAGAATATGCGTAGATCGAATGCAAACTTTCAGATCTCGTATCAGCAAAATCTTCCTAAAAGAATCCTCAAATCTAAGGGGTATATATTGCGTGCGGGTCACCATTCCAGCAAACAGAATCTTGCGATGTGAAAATCTAAGTTTATTCAAATAAATGGTTGATGTATCGTGGCATGTCGTAAGTATGGCAGCCTATAATTGGTTGTAATAGATTGTGAGGACAATGACACTAGAGGGTTAAGCATGGGTCATCATCAAGCCCATTAGAAAATAGTAGGAAATGGATTGAATCTTTTTTAATGAATACCATTTCAAGACCACCAAATTAATGCTTCCTACAATTTAGCATCTCAATAACACCAGGATAACCTTGGATCTTGTGAGTAATACTGAGTTATTCCTGCATGAAGCAACCCCCATGAGGCGCACCTGCAAACAAGTTCCTAAATACTCACATTTTTAGTAATAAATTTGCAAAATCTGAATAAGAAAAAAAAACATATACTTGTCTAAGCATTCCGTTTTTTTTTTAATAAACCAGGGGTATGATGTGAAGACCCGGCTACAAAAGGCTCAAGGAATACCTTACAAACCTAAGAACCAGTTAAATTGAGCTCTTTGACTTATGCAAGTGGCCCTTACCTAAAACAATTTGTTAGTAGATGGTAAGATTTGAATATGCAACTTTTAGTTAATGAGCGGAAAATCTTGGATATCACAACCAAATGCAAACCATAAGGCTACGTTTGGTCGTTCGGATTTCTAATCGGGATAAGACTGGATAGGATAGGATATGAAATCCTGGGATTTTTTTATATCCTATTAATTGTTTGGTGAATCACAATATTAAAGTCGGATATGACATCATATCATATACATTTTTTTTTTATATAAATAGCATATTATTATAAATGAACCTAAATGTTCATAAACAGAGATGGTGAAAATCTCTCGTAACATTATTCCTTAATTTATTTTTATTTTATTTTTCTTATTTTTTATATTATTTTCTTTATTATTTCTTTTTCCCCTTTTCATCATTCTTTAATAAAATTTTATCAAATAGTAAATTGTACTAACATACCTAAAATACAAAAATACCTATAAATATATATAATATAAACATTTAATTTATAGATTGAATGTTTATTATAAGATAGAATTATAGTTGAATATATACATTAAAATAGGATTAATTAAAAATGATTTTTATTTTTTTTATTTTTAATATCTTAAATTATAATTCAAATAATCATTTTTAAGTTTTTAAATTATAATTCAAATATTATTTATATTGAAATATAATTTCAATTTTATTAATTTAATAAATTTGTTATTTGAGAAAAATAACTTTCCTAATATGGACATTAGAAATCCTATCCACCTTTATCCCACCTCCCCCATGGGATAATTTTATCCTGTCTATATCCCCCTTATATCCGACTTTATCCTGTCCTAAGCAAGCGCCAAACGTAGGATAGGATAAATCATATCCTATCCCGAATTTTATCCCGACCGCCAAACGCAGCCTAAAGGTTAAGCATTATCTCTTTCCTTTTGTTTTCACCCCTAGTGCGCTTGGGAAATATAAGGTGATAAGGGCCTCACTCCATAGCAAAAACCGACATCACAAGCGCATATAACAAGAAGGAAAGTTGAAACTTGCCGAGTACAATTTTTAGAAATATAGTTTCCATTTATGGTAATCGTTGGAATAGATGGGTTAGTTACAGTTATTAACGGAAGGATCACATTGCATATAATCAAATGAGTTAAAAGCCCTCTTCACAAAAGAAGAAAAGTTGAAGCACAAACTTATACGGGTTAATGCTCTGAAAAATTCCAAATTGGTACACATGTGATAAATTTATCAAAAACTAACTTTTTGACCACCAAAAACCTCAAACATGTACACATTTGACAAATTTACCCAAAACTGGTATACTTGTGACAAATTTACTCTCTATTAGTTTCTGTTAAATTTTATTGTCAAATTACTAAGTTGAATGATACATGACAATTGATTGGTGTACTGATTGAGATTTTACTCTTCGTTTGTCACAGTTATACAATTTTTATAATTTTTGTGGTATTAAACCAATTTAACGGGGGGTATATTTATCATGGATGTACCAATTTAAGATTTTCGGCAATCAAATAAATTAGCTTGGGGTAAATTTGTCATAAGCGTATCAGTTTGAGATTGTTTATGGTCGATTATGGTAAATTTATCATGGATATACTAGTTTGAGGTTTTTCATAATAAAAAAAATTAGTTCTAGGGTAAATTGGTCATACATATACTAGTTCGGGGTTTTTTTAAGGTATTAACCCAACTTATAAAAAGGGAAAATTACACCAAAATGCCTAAAAATCTTGTCCAAGTGTAATCAAGTCTCAAACTATCGATTCTTTTCATATACTTACCGTACATCTTCCAACGTTCAGGATTTAGATTGCATTTTGGGCAAAATGTTTGAAGAATGTCGGCCGCCCAAACATACTTATTCTCGATTGGTCCCTGCGACATATGAAAACAGTATCGGGTCTCCAACGTCGAGTCGAGCAAAGTGGAGAAGTTGGCAGCTTTGGCTTTCGCGTTTTTGTATATTATACTTCCCATTTGAAACTGTGCATCATTATCCGAAACCCTAAATGTCTGCTTGTCTTTTGCTTTGTGTCTACTACTGCTTCATGGGGAGAGAGAGGGAGGGAGGGAGGGAGGGAGGGAGAGGGAGAGCGCGCGTGCGTGCTGTCTTGAATCCGTGGCCACGGGACAAAGCAAAACTCTCTGTCCGTACGACGTTCGCCCAATGAAAGCGAAGGCATATGCGATTCAGTTCCGAATGTGTTGGCCGTTAAAGTGTCCGTGACCTTTTTTGTAAGATGCAGCGTATGGAACTGAGGATGAGCAGCTTTCGGGGGGGTTAGAAAGAATATATTCTACGCGTCGATCACATAACTAATCCGTTGAGATTTCGAGCTTGAACTTTTCGAGATAAAGTTGCCATGGATCCCTAATTTTTTTTCTCAACCCCTGCGATGAAATCCTCGAATTATATATTTGCTTGTTCAAGTTGGTCCCTCCATAGTATATTTAGACAAAACGGGTCGCGTGAACATCCAAATCGGCACCACGTCATCAAGCTGCTCTATTGGGTTTCTGACGTGGAAAGAAAGATAAAAAAAAAAAAATTTGCAAGTTCGAGATAGAGAGAGAGTGATGGGGTTTGTGCTATATCGGAAGGGGAAGCAGAGAGAAGGAAGATCAAGCTCTGCATCTTGACTCTTCTTGCTGATTGCAATGGTAAAACCCCTAGGCAATCTAAACCCGTGAGTAAATAACAGCTTGGCCAGGCCCTCATCTTCAACCAATCTACTATTCCCCTTGTTGCTAATCACCACCAATCATCTGCAGAATGCTTGTGCAAAAACCAAAACACAAGGTGTTGAGGCAAGGTTCAAAAGGAGAAGGAAATGCATGAGGGAATGTGATTGTGCACGCGGATCTGGTCAGTGAGTTTTGTTGGGTGAGACCTTCGCTGGGGCGAGGGCTGCAACCTCGCCGCTGACTTGAGGAGGTTTCTGCGGTCCTCACCGGCGTGTCAAGGGTCGCTGAGGGTTCGCAATTGGGATGCAGAGACTCATAGTAGAGCCAATACCCCTTCTGCAGCAAGAACGCATTTTGCAGTCAGATATATCCAAAACTTGTTTTCCTTCTACAGTTAGGTACCTCCAAACACGTTGACTGTCCTTATGTTGAGTAGATTGTTCATCATTTACTTGGTCCATTTAAACTCCTCGACGATCACATGTCCTTATATGTCCACAAGGTCCATCCAAACTAGTTGACGTCTTCATGTCCTTTCGTCTGTTTACATTCTATTGCTCCATGCAAACTTTTCGACAATCATACATCCTCTAATTTGTTCACAATCCACGAGATTTTCCCAAGCATTAATCTCTCTTACGTGGAGTAACTTGTTCATCACTTGCAATGTCTGTCCACTCATCAACATATTTCACATTCGATATCCCGTTCACCTTTTGCAGAGCAAAGGTCCTTCCACACTCTTAGACATGGTTTTTGCTAACATCATCAGTATATGAATCTATCTACGTAAAGACAGTGTATTCTACACACTCAATTTATACTTAAAATGTTTTGTTATCCTCAAAATAACATTGGATTTTTACTAACATGTGGAGTTTATCTTCGTAAAAACATAATCGAGGATGAATGTTCTATATCATTTCATGATAGTGTCTCATTCTATACCGTACATTAATATGTACAAGATGATGGTACATGTCTATAACCCCCGGAACTGGGACAATTGGTTGGGGCATTAGGTGTTTTCCAGTTTAGGAACTAGATGCCACTCGTTCGTATCACAGTAGATTGTATGTAGACTATTCTAGATTAGGATTACCTGCATAAGGCGAAAGTTTGAGTTTAACTGATTCATGGGATTTGCAGGACTTTTCATGATACCCCATAAAATTGGATTTCCACGTCTATGCCCGTAAAATGTCAAAAGATCGTACGTGTCAATGACTTCATAAACATCGGGCTCGATAGATGTTAAGATCCTAGTTATATGCATTTGGGACATGATAAAGTGATGGAAGATCCCTTATTCTGAACTGATATTCGCTAAAGCAGTGGTTCTTTGCTTTTGTCGGCCTATGGCATGATTTGTCCTTTTATTATATGTTATCCAAGTTGCTATCATTCATCATCTTCGCTTGGTTCCGACCCATCGATTTTCTAGGACATTGGACAAAAGATGTAGCAACTCGCTTTTTCCTGACAAAGGCCAAACACACGTTTTGAGGTGGGATTTTTTAATCAATTCCACAAACTATAATCAAGTTCTTTCCACACACAAAATAAATAAATTTCTTATCTTGATATCATACAAAATCCCCCAAATCAAAAGCTTTTGGTCCTGATCACTTTTGCAAATTAGGTTTCTTTTCCAAAAGAACTATTCTATAATTGTACTTTTAGTGAAAGTAACTGTTGAGAGTAGAAGATAATATTAAATGCCTCGACTTTCTGTGGATTGTGCTGCCTTCTTCTTTTTCTTTTTCTTTTTCTTATTAACGTCACCCAAATTATGGGCTCACCTTATGATAATTAATAAGTGTAATGCTAAAGCCTATGGAAAAGATTAGGTAGAAGAAGGTACGATATATGAGCTAAATACTTTTTGTAACTATACCAGGAATCTTTGATAGTGGAGCCCGACCTGTTGTCCCTCCCACTAATACTCCCACACAATTATGATTTTAGCCACCGACTTTTATGCTAATAATTGATAAATTAAATCTTATCACTAAGTAAGGTTATCATCTACTCATGCTTCAGATTTTAATTTGATTTGTTCCTGATGAATGGGGCACTTCCGTCACCTGCTCACGCCATGACAAACGGTGCTTTTCAAGCTGCTTCTTAGTTCACAACATCATCTGTCGATGTCAATTTTAATTTTTTAAATTGAGAACCAGGCACAAATTAAAGAGTTTATTGGTCATTAGCCAAAAGTCCTAAATCTATTGTATTTATGCTAATTCAGTTCCAATGATTTGTCAATATAGTCCATCCGCTCAATTTTGATAGGAAATTGTTGATGTGGTGGTTTAGTAAGTGCTGACATGGACAATTTGTTTTTTTTTCTCCTTTATCTATTTTTTTTTCTTTCCTTTTCACAGGTGGCCAACCTCGGGTGAAGGCCACACAATCCTCACAGTGGCCAACGAAGGCTTGCAAGCCCTTGTGGAGTGGCCAAGAAGGGTCATCGAGCCATCACTAGCCACAATAAAGAATAAATAAATAATTCAAAAATATTAAAAAGTCGTGAAAATTGTTCATGTCAATGCTGGCGGAGCATCGAGGATGGTCGGCATTTACGTTAGTGATTTCTTGCCATAATTAACTAGATGGACGGCATTGATAAATTGTCAAAAGATTTATAACTAAATTGGCGTAAATGTAATAGGCTTAGGATTTTTTGGTTTCCAAAGAAAGGAGAAAGCAGCTGAGTTAAGTATTTGATAGGAAGATGGGGTCTTGTTGCACGTACTAAGCTTTTTTGGGGGGCAAATAATTAGTTTCCAATGTATTATATTCTACACTTTGGTAGTGAAAAGTATCATTGCAACAAACACATATATTCGATTTTTTTTTCCTTTTGGCTTGTACTAGATGAATGGCACGTAATATCAACTTATAGTCCAAAACTTCTGTCAATCCTGGCCAAGAATTCACAAATAATTTGCTTTACCGCCTGTCTATGTATAAATAAATAAATAAATAAATAAATAAATATATATATAAATATATATACTTCATTTGTGACGAATTACCATTTCACTAATATCAAGATTTCCTTCACATGTTCTTTCACATGTATCCAAATTGCATGGAGGCTGTTCATATCTGCTGGAAGAATATATATTGGTCATACTGCTGGAAGAATATTTAAAAGTCACTTTGTTCTAATATTTGAGAGGGTTTTCATGGCTCAGCATGATCAAATAGTATATCGTTGTTGGAACCCTCTATGTATAATAATTTCAAATGCCACAAGTTTCTTATAATTTGGAGACTTCTAAATGAAGTTACGTCGTACATACCATATGTTGCTCAGTTTACACCGAGATGTGCCTTCTAGTATTTCTAGATTTTTTTTTGTAGAGTACTATATGTTGACTTTGTTTCTTGTATCTTTTTAAGACAATGGTGGGATTTGTGTTTCGGATCGTTGATTTTGGTCTTTAAATATGACATAGTAGATGCCTTGGTGCAATGTAGTGGCGGGCCTCTGCTCGCCCCCATCAAACTACAGGATCATTCCGAGCTTTCCGAAAAACGAAGTTTTAGATTCGAAATCAAAGACTAAAAAGTCGAAAGTGAAAAGAGAATTTATAATTTCTGAAAAAGCTATTCCGCGATCTAGGGTCTAGAGTCTTCCCTTCGCTGGACCATTTGGTGGGCACCGTATAAGGACCATTTGGTGGGCACTATATGTGGTGCATTTGGTGGGTGCTGTGGTCCTCCAAGTTCATTTAATCCGACTCAAAAGGGCATAGCTAGCTAATTCCATTGATCATCAGGAAATAAGATGGGAAAGCAATGTTATTAAAGTCCTTTTTGCTGATTTGTTAATCGTAATCAACCTTTTCCCCTCGAAATAGCAATGATTCACCTATTTTTTTCTACACAATGGGGTTTCCAATACTTTTTGAACGCACGAATGATCTTCACCAGACGTGACAGTCCCCTCACCTCATACAGATTAAGTAATTCCTGGAGATAGACAAATCTATAGACAAATCTACGCTCCTCGACATAGCTTTAAGAGAATATGCAAATATAATGATCCGAATGCAAGCCTTGAGCCGCAAAGGTCGAACACACTCATCACTTGAGCAACTCAAAGGGACTATAGCCACAACTGATTGACCCTGCGAGCTTCATTGACATTTACAAAGTCTTTAACCCCTCGTGGTAGTTGGTTGAGGCATAGGAGAATTTTCTATTTAGGTTCAAAAAGTCAACAATTCGAATCACGCCAATTGTATACAAACTACTTTGAGTCAGGTTGCCAATACAGGTTAAAAGTCTGGATTTAACAAATTCATTAAACTCGCACGATGTTCCATAGGTCTCAAGATAGTTGCATCTCTGCGTTCCATGCCCTTGTGTTTTCCAAAAAGAAAAAGAAAAGGTTACTTTTGCCGATAAAATTATACAAGGCCTAAGTTTTTCTCCAAGTGGGTACTTGCCCAACTTGGATAGTTGGGCCTGGGCAAGTTGTTCTAAAGAAACCTAGCAATTTTTCAATAAAAATTCAGAAGGCCTTGGTTTTTCCACAAGTGGGTTCTTGCCCCACCTAGATAATTGGGCCTTTGTAAGTGGTTCTTGATTTTACGATTTGTGAAATCCGACACTTCTTTCCCCCGTTTCTTTTCGGGGGCTTGAAGAAATATGTAAATAAATGGGATGAGAGCCTCTAAATCTAATTTAACATATATTAGGGGTGAGCATAATCCAGATATGCGGTTGGAATCGAGAACCACCCATTAAGGACCGGTTCCAAAAAATTAGAATTGGGAACTGCCATTGGTTTCATGGATCCACTCAGAAATTAGACCGCTGGTCCGATCTGATTCTTAGATGGGTCCATGAAACCAATCCCCAATCTCTATTGCATTCATCAATTAATATCAAAGTGAACCTAGTTTCTATTTTAGAGCACCAAAGCTTGTTCGACCTTATATTCAAGTTGAATTGCAAACCATTGACTTTTACTAAGGATTGAAAACTATAGGGCAGAACAAATAAACAATACTCGTTAATTAGAACATGATTTCTTCGAAGGTTATGGTATGGTCCTCTTAGAGTTCCCCAACATTGGGAATATACAGAGATTTAGACTCTACATTAAAAGTCCTAACCTCCATAGAAATGAAAACATTAATTGCTTGATCCATTTTCAACGTCCACTTAATTAAATCATGCGGGTGACCAAGGAAAGAACTAAGTAAGCTCTTAAAACAAGCCATTAGCTCTTAATTTCATATCATAACAACAAAACACCACAACATTTATGGACATATTCAATTTATCCTCTCATTTCTCTTTGTTTGTTTATTTTGTTTTGGTTGAAAAAAAATAAGTTATAGATTATTAAAATGAAAAAAAAGAGAGTAGGGGGTTAATCTTATTACACACAGTTAATAATGTTTAATAACTATAAATATACATAAATGTACATATATATTTGGTCAAAAAAACTACAAAATAATTAAGTAATTGAGATGAAATTTCTTTTTTTTAAATATATAAATATACAAGTCTAATCCGAGTGGGCGGGTGAGTGGTTCTACACTTAGAGCTGAGAACCAGACTGGTACTCATCGGTTCCACTAAATTGGAATTGAGAATCGGACCAACTCCCATTGAAACTATTGGTTCTAGGTGGTCCAGGCAATTCCTGGTTTTTTTTTTTTCACACCCCTAACATGTATATATGGTCAACATCTAAATCTAATGCGACATGTATCCGATGATAACAATTTGTGTGAAAAATGAGGTATTGTTTCTATGCTTGACATAGTATAGGGGAAAATTGCCCAAAAAGTATTAAACTTATTATATTTTTATCAACTCAGTTTTAAATCTTTTAATTGTGTTAACAGAGCCCTAAACCTTCCCAAATTTTACCAATTGAGTCCATCCATTCACTATTAGCATAAATCACTAATATAAATGCCAGTTGCCCCATGTGGCATGGTTGACATTGATGTAGATATTTTTAATAATATTTTTTATATTTTTTCCTTATTCTCTTTTTTTTTCTTTTTCCCTTTTTCGCTCTACCAAGCATCATCAGGCCCTAATGAGGGTTGCCCTTGCTAGCCCAAGCCTAGGTGTCCCTTGCTCGAGGCTAACAACCTCCACTGGCCATTGATGGGGCCTAGTGATGACGCGTAGAAGGAGAAAGAAAAAAGAAAAGAAGAGAAAATGAAAAAAGAAAAGAAAAAAGAAAGTAAAGAAGGAAAAGATAAGAAAGAGAAAACAAAATATTGAAAAAATGACAAAACAAATTGTTCACATTAATGTCAATTGTGCTGCATAGGATAGTCGGCATTTATATCAGCAATTTTCGGTTAACTCTAGTCAAATAGACTCAATTGGCATACGTGAAAAGGCTTATGACTTAACTAGTATAATTAAAAAGTTTACTACCGATTTGGTGAATATGTAATAAGTTTAAAAAAAATTGGACAATTTTTCCATAGTTATGAGTAGTTGTGTTTCTAGAAGAAACGCTTTTGGGTAATTTTCTAGCATCATTTACCATGGAATCGTGGGTCGTTGGTACATTTTCTTTGTAAGAAAGAAAAGGAAAAATATTTAACGTCTTACATATATAATTCTAACCATAGAAAAACATCTAACCTATGAGTATTCCATCTAATTAGGTCCTGCCTTATTTGTTTTTTTTTTTTTTGAGTCGTAAGACAGTAATCTAATAGATTGAACGTCTCCAATTTAAAAAGGGAATGGCCCACTTTCTTGAACATAACATAAGTGGTATCCTCGCAATTTACGAGATTTAATACGTGAATCTTATCATTTTGTTAGCGAAGCTTTGAAATCCTTTCTAAGTAACCAATTAAGAAAATATCATAATTTACAATGTGTTAATTGTTTTATTGAAGTATGTAATTATTGTCCTAATAGTTGTTATCGATTAAAATAATTAGTGCTTTAGTGACACTTGTTAATAAGACTCAATTTATTTTAAAATGTATTTATGACACTTATTAATTAAATAATTTGAAATGTTTTTTAATTTCCAATATATTGACATTTATCATGATATATGCAATAAGGATTCATAACTTCAATATTTGAATGGATTTGATCTAGGATGAAAATGCCGGCTTATACTAGTTTTTAATAGCAATTCATCACAAAAATAAAACCCATCGATAACAATACATGCAGAGAAAAATATATATACTTCATCCATTTGTTCCTTAGTCAAACCTTAAATTTTAAAATAAGGTCTCCACATGTTCACTAGAACCTAATCCAACGTAGAAACTAAGATCAAGTCCTATGCCACAACAATGAAATTACTATATAACTGCATCGGGCACATTTCGACATGTATGATCCCATCACTTTGGTCACAAAATCTGGTACGTCTCTTCTACTTCATACTTGGCCAATTCAAGAGTCCAATTGTGCAACTTAGGCAAGCAAAACAAGTGGAGCCTTATCTGATTGGTCTCGACACTAATTAAACAATGCTTGCAATATTATAGAATTCAAGTGCTTCATTGCAATCTTGTAACACTCTCTTTTTTCACTAACATAAGCTATGAAGCATCCTCTTCTTGCCAGCTTCTTGCCATCTCCTAACCTTTTGACTAGCCAACGCAATTTTCTTTCGAGAAGGGCCATTGGAACTTTCCAACCAAGACACCAACTCAATAGTGGATTTCATCTCTCAATAAAAGGAAGGATGCTGAGATATGAATTACCATATAAATTGTTGGAGGCTTAGTGAATGGATTATCTATAGAAAGATAAGGAAGATAGAGAAAAAAAAATTGTGGAATTAAATTGGGCTTTGCTAGTGTAAGAATTTTTGGGATACTGTGAGAATAACCGTTTATTGTGGATCACAAATTCTTGAAGAAGTGGATCCCAAAATAATTTATAATTATTTGCAATTTGATTTTTTGTGATCTAGAATAGACTGCCATTTTCATAGACTGTGGTTATTTTCACAGTATATTAAAAACTATTACGCAATCATTTTTCAATTAGATTAGGATTAGGTTTGTTATTCTCATTAGAATTGGGTCGAAGAAGCTTAATTTAGTTTGAAGGGTTTAAAAAAGATTTAAAATTTGGAGCTCTAGTGGAACTTTAGAACTGGATAGAGATGTCTAGAACTAATTCTGCGCAGAATATAACCGGATATAAGTCCTCCTATTCATCTGATTTTCGCTTACATTAATAATTTTTCAAATTTCTGATGTTGCAATCAATTATTAAATTAAAAAATTAGAGAAAATCACGTAGAGTTATCTTGAATTCATATACGGCCTTTTGGCCTCCCCTTTGACCAAAAAATAGAGGAATAAAAGCATCTTATAGTTAAAAAGGACCAATTCAATTGAAGTAAAAGGAAAAAAAAAAAAATCTAAAAAATTGTTGATTTTTGATTTTGGTAATTTTACTAATTTCCAACAACTGTCTCTTTATTAACGACAATTGAATAGAGTATTTTTGTGGTGAAGGTTTTGATGGAGAGGACTCCCTGCAAAGAAAGGGTGAAGACTCTTTCCTTCACCTTACCAAAAAACGATAAAAAAGAAAATATACATATATCATGCGAGCAGAGTATCCACGTCCTTGACAATTTCTATTTTAAAATTGTGAAGTGCAAACTTTCCTGGATGGTGAAACCCTCACTCACCTTGACCCAAAGATCGATAGTCAATCTATGGTGGCAATGGCGCTTGGTCTCTCTTTCATATTGATGGTATGATTTAGGTTGTTAAAGTGAAATAAGTTTTTTTTTTTTTTTTGTCGTAAAAGGGAAACTTTCATTCAAAAAATGGAAGCATTACATCTTGCAACCATAGCATCTGAAACAAGAAGATCAAGCAAGTAAGAGGGGGGGCGCATCGGCCCAATTGGTAGCTAGGGTTCCATTCCTGTGGGCCTTTGCGGCCTAGTTGGCTACAAAGTTGCCTTCACGCTTGCAATGCTGCACTCGTAGACAAGAGAAGCAGCGTAAAAGGATGGTGGCTTCAACGAGCAGGGGTCGCACCTCCCATGGCATCAATCGATCGTCGAGCACGGCGTCAACTAGCACCAAGCAATCTAATTCAATCACAAGTGGATCCTGCGTCCTCCCTTGCTGGATCAAGTGCTTTAGGGTGATCGAGAAAGCCTGAGTTTAAGCCTGCAAAGCCGAAGATGCAGCAAATCCTCGGGTAAATCCTTCGATCAATTTTCCATTATGATCTCGGCATAAACAAGCCATTGATCCTTCCGTGCTTGCAAGATGAAAAGCCCCATTGATATTACACTTTAGGACACTTGGATTGGGAGGTCGCCACACATCGGAAGTTAGGGTTGGGGGTTGTCTTGTTGGTGCAGATCAACGATTGAAAATCCTAGCTGTACGAACCTGTGTTGAGACGGCATTCATAAGATTTATGAGATCAGGACGATGACGGTGGAAGAAAAAGTTGTTCCTCGCCTTCCAAATCTGCCAGAGAATCTCAACTATAGTGTCGAAATTAGGTAAGAGCTTCTTCTGAGCTACCCTTTATGCTAGCCATTGATCTATGTGAGGAACAGCTTGAGGTGTTAGATAAATACCAATGTTGGGGTGAGACCATATTAGTTTTGTCCATGGATAGAAAAGGAAGAGGTGTTCAATGGTTTCGGGACTATTGTTGTTGCATAGAGTACATACCAAATTTGTGTTTATGTGATGGCGAAAGAGGTTTTCTTTGGTAGCCAACGCATTATGGCAGAGGGGCCAAAGAAAGGTCCGAATTTTTGGTGCAAGCTTGACACACCAAATACTTTTCCATAGGTTTGTGGGTGCTTGATATGAGGATGATGGTTTGTCTGTATGAATGCTTGGTTCTGCTGTCTTGATTGCTCTATATTAGCTCTGCACTGTGTATTGGCCGTTAGGAGTGTCTATCTATATTTGTTTGTCCTTTGTATGGTTGGGTCTTACCAAAATGCTTGTGATTTCTTGGATTGTGTGGGCATCATAGTGTTGGTGTAATAGGCTAACATTCCAGTTTTGTTGTAGCGTATCTAGTAATTCAGCAACCAGGTGAGGTTCCGTTAGATTTGCAGGACCACCTAGGATTCCTTTAGGAAGCCATTTGTCTTCATGTATTCTAATATTTCGCCCATTTCCGACGGACCATTGAAGTTTGGTTAAATCGAATCCCTTCCTAATAATAAACTCCGCTAGCCCCAAGATGGACGCGCTCCTTTCTCCATATATTTGAAATCTCGTTGGTGAAAATAAATACCTTTCAGTAATGTGCTGCACAGCGATGATGGGTTCTGGATTAAGCGCTAGGCTTGTTTACCGAGCAGTGCCTTATTGAAAGCTAAAAGATCACGGAATCCCAGTCCACCCTCATTCTTGCTACTCTTTAAAACTTCCCAAAGTTTCTAATGAATACCAGATCTGCTGCTGTCATTTTGCCACCAAAAGTGGGCAATCTTCTTTTCAATGGATTTGCAAATTGATACCGGAAGTTTAAAAATGGACATGGCATATTAGGGTATTATCTGTACAACCGCTTTAATTAGAACCTCTTTACCACCCTTCGATAGAAAATTAGCTTTCCATCATTCTAATTTGGCATTCATTCTCGCCATAATCCAAGTGAACATGTCTCGTCTTGATCGACCCCAGTCAGAAGGGATCCCTAAATATTTACTTGTTTTGTGTAACACCGGGACCTTAAATTTAGCAGCCAAGTTGGCCCTTAAGCTATCAGGGGAATCCTGACCAAAGAAAATGCCGATTTGTTTCTATTTATCATCTAACCCATAGCCAAACAATATTAATTCAGAATATTGGCTAGGTTATAATATTCCTAGACTGTAGCATTTATGAAAAATATGGTATCATCAGCAAAAAATAGATAGGAAAGAGTTGGGCATCACCTGTTTAGCTTTAGACCTTTGAGATGTCCCATTTCAATAGTTTCATGGATAAGAACAGATAAAACATTTGCTAACAAAATGAACAAGTAAGACAAGAGTAGGTCTCCCTGTCATAGTCCCCGAGATGGATGGAAGTACTCTAGTTGTTCACCATTAAAATTGATACTGAAAGACGCTGTTGTGACACACTGCATTACCCATTGAACCCAAGTGGCATGGAAACCCAATTTGAGTAGATAATCCTGAAGAAAGTCTCATTCCATCCTATCATATGCCTTCTACATGTCCACCTTTAAAATTGCTTGAAAATTTCTTTTGCGTTTCCTAATCCGCAACTGATGAAGTACTTCTTGGACAATGAGAATATTGTCATAGATTTGCCGATCGCTAACAAATGCAGTTTGTTCAACATATATTAGATCAGGTAATAATGTCACGCCCCGAATCTCGAGCAGCCAACATTCCACCATGATCATGCAAAAGCGACATTCCCAGGTAATGTCGCCGACTCCATTCATTTATTATTGTGCAAGCGAAACGTATTATAAAACTCCTGAGAATGAAATACGGGATAGAAAAGTAGGAAGCAAAACCACAACATAACACTTTCATAATTCAACAGAATTAGAAACAGAGGTTTACGGCCAAAAGTCTACAAAAGACTAGCTCTTAAAAATGAATTATCCTACGGCCTACAAGTCGAACACGTTCTTCAATTCTTATGACTTCACCTCTACAATTCCTTAAGGCCAACCAAAGTTATCTGCCCACTCCGTCCACCGCGGACCTGAAATTTTAATCCCACAACTGGGATGAGATATTGTCTCAGCAAGTTCAACCCTCTAAATCCCTATTAGAAAGAAAATACGCCCCGGGTAGCCTAGCCACATCACACAGAAGACTTACCTCATTCTAATTCATTCCTGCAGATTAGCACAATTTGTATCACACAATCTCAGGTAGTAATAATAATTCAAACAATTGGAATGCCATCACTTTCATATAAATCACAATCGCACTTAGTACGCATTCCAATTATTATTCACTGCCACACAATGGCATAGCCTACTCGCAGTTCGGCTATCTACTAACATCAATGCCAGGCATCGCCTCCCCCCCTTGGAGCGCGGCTTCGTCACTACGTTGACGGCATTCCCAAAGGAGCATGGGTCCAGTTGGCCTAGCCTCTATTGCGACTCGAGCCACGTCACTCGGCATTTCTAAAGGAATAAAGGTCCAGTTGGCGTAACCACTATTGTGACCGAGTCTTTCAACCAGCACACGGCAATTCAATAATCAATTGCACAAATCATCATTCAATTTGCAATATCTAATCATCAAATTCATAATCTAAATACACAGCAGCAATCAGCACGAAATTATGAGAATTTAGGGTCCCGAAATAATTTTTGGAATTTATTAAATAATAAATTTATTCCGAAAATTAATTAAATAATAATATCCGTATTTTCACAATCCACACTCAATTTATAATATCCAACCATCAATTTCAAAATCCGAATATACAGTAGCGGCGGCACAAAATTCTGAGAATTTAAGGTCCTAACAAAATTTTCGGAATTTAATAAATAATTAAATTTATTCCGAAAATAATTAAATAATAATATTT